>NW_008667719.1:9293-13519 GCF_000695815.1 Acanthisitta chloris
GGTGTGCAATGTGCATTTTGGGGACTTGCAGGAGGAAAATGTGCATTTTTTTAAAATCTCATTTAGTCCAATTGTGCTTGTTATAAAGTCAGGGACAAACCTCCAGTTGTTTTTGGGGGAAGAAGATCTCCCCTTGCTGGGGAACTCACCAGCTGGTGTCTGCCAGGCTGTTCTGCTTCTTGGATGCTCTAACATCTCTGCCAAGTGAAGTGTTGGGAATGAGGTGCCCAGAGGAAATGGAGTGTCTTCCCAGAACTCCAAGTTTATCACTCCCAGGGCTGCTCTGCTTCCCTCTGACTCAGGAAAGGAACATTTCTCCCTGACTGTTCCAAACCAGCCTGTGTGGTTTCATCTAATCTGCTGCTGGAACTCCAAGCCTCGTGTTGGGTAGCTGTGATTGGGAATGTTAACCACTAAATCAGTTAGAGGAATTTATAATTCACCTCAGCCATTGTGGGATTTGGTACAATAAGATCATTATTGCCTTGAGATATCCTTCAGGTCATTAATTTAAATTAGAAATGCTTTCAAACAGGATATTGTGCACAGCTCCTTCCATAGGTTTTAAAGCTTAAATAAGCTCAAGGAATACTTCCTGCCAGATATTATTCTGGCCAATGTGAATCACCATTTGCAGGCAGTGCAATACCTGTGGTTGCTGGAGGAGGTGTTGCAGTCATGGGTAGATGCTTCTTAATTGTGCTAATTATTACTGCTGCTTTTAAGGGAGTAAATTGTCCCATAAGTGAATCACTTGTCACCATTCCTTAGGGATTTGGCACCAGAGAGTGGTTTGTTGTGTAAGTGGACTCAGAGTGAAATAACTGTGACCTTGTAAATGAGGTGAATGTTTACTATGAGACAACTCTTGGAGTAGTGGTCCAAGACCATGGTGGGAGCAGCAGTTGGTAGGGGAACCTTCAACACCAGGAGAGATGGCAAAGTGCTAAAGCTGAAGGAAAGACTGGGAGAGAACTGGATGTGATGGGTGGAAGGCTGAATGGAGATCCCAAAATGACTAAATATCTGAGGATGCAGAGATGTTCTAGTGCAAAGAGAGGATTGGTGTGAGGGCAGCCTTGAGAGCCAGGGCTTTGTCTTGCCCTGGGGATGGGAATATTGGTGTGAAGACTCAGTAGAAATCATTTTCCAGACTGAACTGATATAGCACCACCACCTCAGAAATTAGTCTGCAGTTTATGCACCTTGACTGATGTGGATGTGACTGTGCTGTGAGCAGAGCACAGTGCTCTGTCCTCTGCAGCCTCTGCTGCATCACTCGGTGCCAGAGCAACCTGATTAACAAAACTCACCCCAAAACTGAGCATTGACCTGTGCTGCAGGAGCAGCAGGAGAGGGCAGCAACACTTAAATGAATAGTTCTGTCAGTTACACACTTTGGTTTCTTAGTGGTTTCACTCAACTGTTGGAGCCTTTGGTTATTATTTTTTTTCCTGGTCTGAGTTTCCCCGTTCAGAACTGGGATTACCTAACATCCATGGTTTCTGTTTCACCTGGGTATGGAGCAAAGGGTTGAGCTGTCAGTACTCCAGGCATCTGGAGAAATCCAGGCTTTGGGGCTGAGCATCCAACCTGCTGATTGCAAACGTACCTGCAGAGGTGTTTGCAGTGAGTGTTGGGTGATCACAGGCCAATGTGAGCTCGGGCAGCTCCCAAATCCTCCCAGGGCTGGGCCAGGAACCTTCACTGCTGGGAAGCAATTGCTCCTGCCTTTTTGCCCTTGTTTTAATGATGTTTTTGAGGTTTCCTGGACAAGTTGTTGCTCAGTGCTGAAGAAAGGCATTTGCTGCCTGGTCCAGCTTGTTTCTTAGAAAGCTGCAAGTGGAGACTGATGGCTGGTTGAGGATATATCCCATTGGTGTTTCTCTCTCTCTAACCACCCAGAGCTGCCCCAGTCCTCCCTGTTGTCTTCCCATTTCTTGGCTAACTGGGGAAAGGAAAGCTCCTTGGCAGTTTGCCACGCTGAACCCCCCAGCCCTGATTTATTATCCCCAAAACCAGCTGCAGATGTTGGCCAGGCCAGGGCTCTGCTGCCAATTAGGGTGTCTCATGCAGAGATTACTGCTCTGCCTGCCTGGCATCCAGAGAGCAGAGCTGAGGGGAGTGGGGCTGGGCCATAAAAATGGGGCTTAAAAACATGGAAAATAGGTTTCACCTGGGCAGGTAGTGGCTGGAGCAGTGTCTGGTGGTGGCAGGAGGTTGGGCCAGATTTCAGGGATTTTGGCTGTTTCTTAGGTCTTTCCCTGTGCTAATGAACCCTAAAATTCCACACTGAGACTCTCCCAGCCCATGTGTGCCTGTGTGGTTTGGGGGCTTGAAATTTGTCTTGGGTTCAGTGAAAGTCTGCCTGAAGTTTCCTGTGTTGAAGAGACACTTTGAGTGCACTGGACTGAGCTTCCAGCAGCCACCAAACCTTCCCCTCAGCCCTGGGGTGTTTCTGGGGTCTGAAACATTTGGGGAATGAGAGAAAATGATTCTCAGGGAACTCTTGTGTGAAAACAGCTTCTCTTACAGGTATGGCAAGGGGGGAAAAGGAAGAGACACAACACTGAACATGTGTGTAAAGTCCCAACCAGCCTCGAGATAGATGTTCTCTCTGCTGTTAATCCATTGTTTAAATCAAACTGGTCACAAATCTAGATAATCTGATTCGAAATTAGGCTGGTATAAAACATGATCCCTTTAATCCCTTTATTCTACTTCTATTACATTTCTGGTCTGTGATCTTTGCTGCAATTTCAACCATGATTTCATAATGCTGCACTTCCAGTGCTCCCCATGTTAGAGCCACCATGACCTATCACACCACAGAGGCTGTTCCATGTATTCCAAACATGACAAATATCACATGTTTTCAGTGCTGTGTGTAACGGTGCAATTGCAGCTTGACAGAGTTAAATGCAGCTGAGAACTGTGTGAATTAAATTGGGGGAAAATGATCTGAGTGCAGAGTGAGATGAATGTGTGAAAAAAACTGTGCAAGGGTAAAATCTGAGACAGTTTTATTCATTGATCTCATTGGCAGCTGTGATGGGAGATGCTCCTTTGGATAAAAGCAGTTGTGTGTCTTTCAGACCTAGTAAGAAGCCTATATAATTTATTTTTCCTTCATTCAGTGGCTTCTAATCTTGTTTAATGCTCTGCAATTGGCTAAACAAAATCTGAAAGGTGTTCTACTTTTTCTCCCATCCCTTGTGTCTGTAGGGTTAATATTCATGCTATGTGCTTAGGCTTTCTAAAAATATATAAATAGAAAGCCCAGAAGAGCTTAAATATGCCTTTCCCTAAAGCTTTCCCCCTTCCACTGAGTGTCCTTGTCCATCTCTCTATGCCTGCTATAATTTTTGAAGTTAATAGGAAATAAATAAAGTCTTAAGAGTGTTAGTTTATAACTCTTGTATTTTCAGCCCTGGATATTTGATTTAAAAGCAGCTTGTGTTGACCTCTTTGGGTATCAAGTGTTGAGTGCTCCAAATGCCATGCAAAGCTGAGCTCACCACTTGACCAGTTGGAAGGAATTCCTGGTGTATACAGCGACATCAGAGCCCATTAGCAACCAATATTAGATTAAATGAGACTAAACATTACATAGTGTGATTTTTCCTTCTCCAAGCAGTTTGTTATTGCTCTAATGCAAAGCACTTCTTGGCTGCAGAGCGCTCAGGGTGTTTAGTCTCTCAGGGGGACAGAGGTCCCTGGAGCTGGGCACAGGATGCTCGAGGGATCCTGCAGCTCAGGGCTTATCTGCACAGCAATCTGATGCGTCTGCCCCGGCACAACAGAGGGATGAAACCTGAGCACTGAGCTGTGCTCAAACTTCATAGCCACATAAAAGCCTTGATTTTCTCTTTTAAGGTTGGCGATGTATTTGGCTATGAAGATGTGGTGTTACGTTACCAGAAGGCACAAAAGGGGTTTGCAAGCAAAGCCTTCCATAAAGTTTCACAGCTACTGTATCCCATATGGGCTGGGGGAATGGGATGTGCTCGAGAAGGGCCAAAAACATACACCTAAAGTTAAAGCAGGAAAATAGCTCAGGCACTGCTAAAGATTCCCTGGCAGTGGCACTTGGCAGAGCTCTCCAGCTCTGAGCATCCCCAGCCCTGTGACAGTGATGTGCTCAGCGTGGGGATGAGGCTCTGCAGAGGATGTTTGCTTTGTCTTTGCATGTTTGTGAAACTGAAAATTGGTTCCTTCCAGCAGGA
>NW_008667719.1:13531-41000 GCF_000695815.1 Acanthisitta chloris
GTTCCCTGGGCTCCCAATGCTGCTGTTTGGCTTGTGGCAGCTGATGAATGCTGAGTGGTTTTCCTAATCTTCACTTTCTCTCCAGTGAAATGACATGAACGTTTTCTGTTGGGTCTCCTGAGGGAACTGAGTGGTATTTGGCCTGATAAATTCTACCCAGATCTCAGGAATCCACAAGGAAACAACAAAACAGATTGGCACAAACTATCTCCTGTTCTGCCTGTTCTCTCCTGCCTGTATTCTTGGGAGAAAAAAAATCCCAACCACCCAATCCTTTGGGCTCTCAAGATTTCTGCGGCGCAAACTTCCGTGGATCCAGTAATAACTTCCAATCCATGGGGAAAGCTGAGCAAAACAAACCCCACGTTCTGCCCAGATTTTTTTGCAAATAGAATGTGATGCTCTGGTGCAAGACAGAAATGTTGCCAAACCCACATTCCAGCAAAACATTTCATAGAACTGAGTCCAGTTTGCCTGAATTTTTGTTTCAGAAGGCAAATGTAAGCAGAAAGCTCTAGCAGAGTCGCAAGTCCTGGTCATACCATTATCAACAGTTGTTATGGATTTTCAGGGATTCACATAACAGTTGTTATGGATTTTCAGGGATTCCTTCTAAATTTTTTGTCTAGAATGAACATTCTGTTAGGAATTTGAACCTGGAGTAATGTTTGCATGAAGCATCATCTGCAGAGGAAGGAGTGGGCCTGGATCTCCCAAATCCTAATGAAGTGCCTTGACCATATATGATGTGTTTTGGTAATTTTGTGGTAGGTGGAAGCATTTTTTGGCATGTGGGTTTGGACAAGACAAAAGCTGTTTGAGCAGACCAGAAGCACTTGGGTTTGGTAGAACTGAAGGCAATGTTTTTATGGCTTAAGAAACCTTCCTGGGTGATTTCAACCTAGACAAGGTGACCTGCAGCTGGAGCAGAACATCTGACAGTGGTTGGCTCCTCTGTTGAGTATGAACACAGCAGGTGTGAGGGCACACAAGAGTGGCTGTAGGTATTGAGGTTGCATGTTAGATGTGACCCATAAAACCCACCCTAAATCCTACAAACACAGAGCTTGGGTGGTTAATGAGACTCTTACCTGCTTTGTACAGAGATCTTTCCCTTCAGAACTGGTGTAAATTCCCTGTGTGATTATAGATGGCAGAACTGGAGTAATACTGGCACAGTTGGGGTGATTGTCTGCACAATAAATCCATAGCAGGGTGGGACTGATGGGTGAAAGAGGTGCACCCACTGCAGGTTGTCAACCTCAGCATTGTTCTGCTACTAACAATTAATTTGGGGTAGATGCTAAGAGGCTGAGTGGAAAAAAACACTCTGGAGAACAAGATGGAGAGACCTTCACCTACTGAAGTGGAGAGTGTAATCCCCTCTGAAGAAGGGACTTAGCACAACTGTCAGTGACCAAAGAGGAGCCAGGAGAGGTTGGTGGGCCTGGTGTGACTGGGACATCTCATCAGTGCTCTGGGTTTAATTGAGTTCTTTCAGTGCTCATACAGTTTTAATAACGCTTGGAGACAGGGAAGTGAGGGCAGTGGCTTCTGTTTCTGATAGATTCCTTTGCACTGAGATTTAATGGATTAGCCAAAATGATGTGAAAAAATGGATCTCTGATTTATGACCTGCAATTTTTCGCTTACTGCAGCATTTTTTTTTTCCCCTCAATCAGTGTTTTCCACCCTGTTAAAGTCTTGTGTGAATAAGTGCTATGTTGTGTTTCTGGATTTGCCCCGAGGGCTCATCAGACGACCCTTTGCCTACAGCCCCCACCAGGCCATTTAAACAGGAAGTTTAATTTTATAGTATTAAAAAAGAGAAAACGGTACTTAATTATCTGGCTGTGAAACAGCAGTACTCTTTCTTAATTTTAGTAGCTAATAAAATGCTGTTCCTGCAGTTAACTACTTCTGGTCCAAACGCACTACAATTTTGGCTATTTGAATAGAATATTTTATGAACTGTTATATATTGCACTACAGTTTTTAAACTCTGCTATGACATATTTCTCTCAAGATTTATTAGCATTTTTTATTTAAAACAATATATTAAAGAGAGGAGAAAGAGTAATCTTAGCTAAAATTCGAATATTAGAAAAACATAACATAGACCAAATCTTTTCATTTCACTTCCCTCCCTCCCCTTCTCCTCTCCCACTGTTGCTATAAAAAAGTTTTTTGGAACAACAACCCACACCTGCATCATTAATTCAATATGTCTTCCAACATGACTCAAATCATAGTATCAGTTTCAGGGGCCATTTGCTACTTAAATGACTTTATGAAAACAGAACAATGAGCTGCCCCTATGCAGTCCTGACTCCAACTCTGGCTAAAATAAACCTCGACATCTTTTATATCCCCCTGCATTTGCTCCTTTGCTAACAGTTGCCTTTCTGCCTCTCAGCCCCAGAGCAAACAGCCTCATTAAGTGTGATGTCTGTTGTGTGCAACTGTCTTTAGGAGCTCCTTAATGCCTCCAGCCCAGGCCGTGTGTCTGTACTGGGAGAGTCCCACCTGGAGCTGGGCAACTTGGGAATTATTTGGGGGAAAGGCCTTTGGTCACTGAGCAGGCTCAGAGGGAAGAGCCTCCCTGCTCACATGGATGAGGCTGGGAGGGTTTTTTGCAGGCTGAAGTGCTGGGGGAGGAATGATGCAATGACAGGAAGGTCAATAGATGTGTTGGTTCCATCACTGCTGAGGATGAGGACTGGCAAGTTTCTTGCCCTTAGGTTTAGGGTGAGAGAGAAGCCTCTTAGAAAGCTGGTGCTGATCATCCATTGGTCTCCAGTTGTGCTGGGAAGGTTTTGATTAGTTATTAGGAAAAATATCTTCATGGAAAGGGTCATGTAGCATTGCAACAGGCTGCCCAGGGGAGTGGTGGAGTCACCAGCCCTTGACAACACTCTCAAGCACAGGATGGAACTGTTGGGGTGTCCTGTGCAAGGCCAAGAGTTGGACTTGTTGATCCTTGTGGGTTCCTTCTAACTCAGGATATTTTAAGTGTTCAAAAAACGTGTGGATGTGGCACTTGAGGATATGGTGTGGTGGTGGTGCTGGACTGACAGTTGGACTCGATGATCCCAGTTGTATCAACTGATTCTAATGGGACCAGCTCTCATTTCAAGGGTGCATCTCTTTCCTGCAGGACAGTGTGTCATCTTGAGTGGTTGTCGTGGGTTAACCCCAGCAGCAGCCAAGAACCACACAGCCTCTCACTCACTCCCCCACCAACGGGATGGGGAGCGAATTAGAAGGGTAAAAGCTACAAAAACTCATGGGTTGAGATAAAGACAGTTTAATAGAGAAAGCAAAAGCTGCACACACAAGCAAAGCAAAACAAGGAATTAATTCACTGCTTCCTGAAGACAGGAGGTGTTCAGCCATCTCCAGGAGAGCAGGGACCATCACGCGTAACGGTTCCTTGGGAAGACAAACACATCACTCCAGATGTTCCCCCTTCCTCCTTCTTCCTCCCACCTTATACACTGAGCATGATGTCATATGGTATGGAATATCCCTTGGGTCAGTTTGGGTCACCTGTCCCAGCTGTGTCTCCTCCCAATCTCCCATGCATCCCCAACTCCCTTGCCAGTGTGGCAGTACAGAAAGCAGCAAAGGCCTTGGCTCTGTGTGAGCTCTGCTCAGCAATAACAAAAACATCTCTGCATTATCAACTCTGTGTTCGGAACAAAACCCAAACATAGCCTCATACTAGCCTCTGTGAAGAAAGTGAACTCTACTCCAGCTCAAACCAGCACAGTGGTGCAGTGATAAATGAGAGTCCCTGGGTGTCCTGTCTGGTGGAGAAGAACCTGGGAAGTGATATAGCCCAACCCACACAATTCCTTATGAGCTGGGACATTAATGAAGGAAATGACCCTTTGTTTGCAGAAGGGATCATGCCCCAGTAAGCATCTGCTTCATCTTCACTGTCACTTAGCGATGAGGATACACAACTCCTGCTGCCTCCCACTCCATGGGGCAGCAACCAGGCAGAAAGGAAACTCTTGCCATCAATTACCTGAGTCAATGCTTCAGAGGAAACCTCCTTCACCACTGGGTGTCTGGGATTTACCTGTGTGTGGTTAGTTAATTTGCAGCTTTTAAGAGACTCGGACAACTCCCACTATTAGCCTCACAAGCAGTCGTGTGCCAGCAAGAGCAAATGAGGTTATCATTAATATACAGCAGAGTCTGTTTGAAATCACACTGTGCTGGGTCCTTCCCCACATGCTCTTCCATGTGCACACACCAAGGAAATGCAGCTCACAGCCTCCAGCACTGCAAAAGTCTCTATTTGTGTCCGTGGTGCAGCTGCTCGTCACATAGCCCAGATCCAGCTATGAGTTGCTTGAAGGGGAAAAAAAAATGTCTATTCACTTGCAAAAAAGCTGCTGCTTATTATATCCATTCTGGTTTGGTCACCCCTAATATAGACATGGCTAAAAATCTTCCCAGATCTATTTCGAGGACTGTCTGAACACAAAAATATTTCTTCGATGACAACAAATGGTTGTTAGTGTATTTAAGAGTCTTCAAGGGCTAAATTGGGGTTGGATGGGATCCAGGTTTCTGAAGAGCAGAGGCATTGGGGAAGACAGTTTGTACACTCTGTAGCAGGGAGGGCAGTGAGGAAATTTATCTGGTTTTAAAAAAATCCAGCAGAACAGGTGGAAACTAGGGAAGTGCTACTGAAGAGGGTAAAGTAATTGAGATCAGAGTAATGGGATTCAAAACCAGGTTGAAAACCTGAAACCTAGGAAGGTTCTAGAAAGGTTTACGTTTAGCAGCAGAGTTGTTTGTCATCTCTGTCACAGCTGCCTTGAATTCTGGGCCTAGAATGGTGAGAGGAGAGGAAATGTGCAGATTGAGAGGCTCCAGAAAGATCCTTCTGTGGGAGAAGGTAACAGCAGATAAATGTCTGCAGAAAATCCTGTGCAGCCCAAAATTGGCACTCCTGGATTAATCAGTGAATGAAACAAAGCCAGAGAGTCCAACAAAAGGAATCACTCCTTGAGTGCTCCAAGAGTCTCCTGGCCAAGAGTGTTGAGAGAAGCCAGTGGAACAAAGGGAATCAGAGCAGAGATCGTGGCCTTGTCAGGTGGCATATGGGGATCACCACCAACCCTCTGCAAGCCACAGCAAGGCCAGGAAAAGCTGGAAGTTGTGCAGGCAGCGTTAGCTCTCCTTTCCATCCAAGCTAGGATGGCAAACGAGTTGGTTGCGGGCAAAAGGAGGACTTGAATCTCTGTGGTAGCACTGATGGATTTCAGAGCAGTGGAACACAGAGCCTGAGCTAATTGGTGATGGCTGGACTGCATTAATTTTAGACAAAATGCCTGAGAGGCCACGTAAACTGTTAGTCCTAACTGCTGCACTGGTGGTTGCCTGTCTCACGGGCAGAGGATGAGGAAGTCTGGCTGAGGTGTAACCTGATATTAGATGCTTGAGGATAAAAATGGTGCACATCCTGCCCCTTTAGCTGGGCTGGGCTGTCTGAAGGCTTTAGACACATCCTCTGGGGTGGGGGGAGAGGATTCTTAGCTATTGCCTTAATAATGCTGGAAAAGAAAGATGCTCAGTAGAGTCAAGGAGTGAATGGGAGGTACCCAAAACTGGCTGTACACAGCAGAGAGCAGTGACCTTTTGGGAGCACGAGGCCTCTGGGGAGGGAAGAGCTGAACTCCAGCGACTCCTTTGGGTTTGACTCCTTGCAGCTCTCAGTGGCCAATGTCCCATCCCTGCTGCAGTGGCAGTGCTGGCTGATTGCTCACTGTTACTTCCCACACCTCTCAGTGCTAAGCAGCCTTCAGTATTTACCCACCTGAACCTTATCACTGCCTGCACTTAGTAACCTGATTCATTTGCCATTATGGAGATCTCTTTTCTTTTTTTTTTTTTGGTTGACACACTCATTCTCTAAAGACAACAACCCAAATGAGCCTATTAGGGCTGGGAGGTGCTGAGCCAGCCCTGCTGAGCAGCCTGAGATCAGTGTTTGCACTTCGAATTTGCTCAATTGGTGCTTTTCCATTATTCCCCCTGGATGGCTCCTGCTCTCCCCCTTGTTCACTGCATTAACTGTCTATTACCTTGTTTACCATGGCCGTGCTAAATGCAGCTTATGAATGTCAATTTGTTCTCCAATTAGCTATGCCTTATTGACTGCCCTCAGACTTCCCAGCTAAGCTCTCTGAAGTGCCTATCGCTATAAAACTCATTTGTTTAATTTTTTGAAGGGATATAACTTTAATGTGCCCTTTTATTTTGCTGTTATCTCAGTTGCCCATATCTAAGGTCTGTTTATGGAGTGAGGTTTGTTCTAATAGCTTCATATCTGTGTTAATATTTTGTGACAGTTTATGTACTTACCTTGTGCAGGAGACACATTAATCCTCCTCTCCTGGATGTGAGGGACTGGCAGGAACCTGCTAAAGAAACACAGATTTCCCAGAGGGCTGAAAGGTAAATGCAGATGTGTTTTGTGGAAGGAAAAGTAAGAAATGCACTGGCTTGAGCATCTCATATTCTCTCTGCCATGGACAGGAGATATTTCCTTCTACAGGGATCAGTAATAGGATGTTTAGCTCCAGGAGAGATGACACCAATAACATTTTCTACTGAGCTCTCGTGGCTATCCAGATTGTTTACTTGCCAGTTTTAAAGTCTGTGCCTGGGATTCAGAAGCATTAAAAAAGTGAAGCTCTTGCTCAGAGCTTGTGGGAGAGGGAGAAAATCCAGTTTTTCCATCTGTTTTAGATTTTATTCCCAACACCCTAAAGGAACTAGAACCTAGTTCTCATGGGGACCAACCTCCATTCTGCTGTGACACTACACATGTTCAAGCTGTTTGAGTGACTTCCCTGACCTTCTCTGTCCCCTCAGCAGCACCAAGTGGTGCTGGGGGAGCCCAGAATTTGAGGGATTCACCACTGTGAGGCTACTTCTCTCCACACTCAGCCTCTCGTTTGTGCCCCCTGAGCTGTTCAATGCACTGATGGCATTTAGCCATCAGATTTTAATTGCCATGCACTGCTGGAACCCAGTGTGGTCAAATACATAAAATCAGACTTTAGATTTCTCTGGTCTTTCATTTCCTCCTTGGACAGCAGCTTGTCTTCATATTCTGCCACCAATTTGGGGGTTTAATACTATATCTGTCCCCAGAACCTCTACAGGTTCATTGGCTCCCCCAGCACCTAAATATTGTTTTCACACATGCTGGTATGGACATTCCAGGTCTGTTCTAAGGGATTGTATCAGTGCTACTACTGAGAAAAGAAGCACAAATCCAGGTTGGATTCAAGGCAGTCAGCCCAAGATTTCCCCTGTTATGGCAACTGAATCCACTGCCTGAAAATAACACATTTCCCAGTCATCCTTAGAGCTTTGCTTTTCTTTCTTAAGCAAACCACCCCAAAAAGTTGCTTAGACTTTGTGAAGAAATATCTCTGAGACAAGAGCAGAGAGATCTCCCAGGAAGGGAGAAAAGCAAAGGCTGTGAGGGAGTTTTTCTGCTTTTTTTGTGGCTAGAACTGTGGGAGACAGGTGATTTTGGCATCAGAGCAGTGTCAATAAATGGTTTTTGCAGTTATCTAAATGCTTTGGCTCTGCTTGGGCGTTTAATCTCTTGTAAAAGCTGTTTATTGCCTTCTGTACTGCTCTGCAAGGCACCTTATCCTTTAAGTATATGAATGACACAATTAGTCCTCTTAGGGACTTACCAAATACTCCTGATTAAAGGTCAAGCATAAAAATTTAGATGCTACTTCCCTTAATGAAGAGAACCAACCCTCCTGCATAAAGATCAGTATCAGTCCTGAAGGGATGGGAAGAGTGGAAGGGATGTGGAGCTCTGGGGAGGGTAAATGTGGAGCTCTGGGAAGGGTAAATGCTTCGTGGCCCTTTTTGGTTTCCAGGTTACAAATTGCCATCACCAAAGGTGTTCATAAAAGTCCATTCGACTATTAGTGATCTTCTCAAAACAGATTGTTAACTTCAATATGCTGTAAAATGCAAGTGGCATTTATAGGTGGCATCACAAAGAACAGCAATCAAACCTCATTAACACTGGAGTTTATAATTGCAGATTACTGTAATTTGTGAGGTATTCAGGGTTTAGCCAGGGTGTTATTTCTGCTGTTGGGGGCTAATGAAGAGTGGGAGAAATTTACTGTAAATTTAATCTGGGATTTGTCTTTAGAAAACAATTGGCACTAAATAAAGGCCTCAGCCTTTGGTTTGTAATTGGAAAAAACAGCCCAACAAGTCTTGCACTGGGTTTTTATGGGGGAGGAATGTTGTCTGGGAGGAGGACACGAGTTCATCTCTGTCCTTTGCACAACGTTCAGATCATCTCTAGCAATTTAGTGGAAGGAACTCATTTGGTTCCTTTATTTTCCATTTTTATCTGTTGGCAGGAAGAGAAATCATTTTTTTTTAACCCTTCTTTGATGTTGACAAAGCTGAGCAGTGCAGGAGGCTCTGCCATCAGTGTCTGACTCGTGGCTGCACATCCAACCCCACCAGGGTTTGAGGTTAGCCCTGAACCCATTTGCTTTCAAGTAGCATTTGATTGGTACAATAAAACACATGGCACATGTCCTTGCTATAAATCAGGAAGGTGTCCTAACCTTCCACAGAGGTTACAGCTCAGTTTTTCCTAGTTTTAAGGGTGTTCATAATTAGGGACTTGCATTTGCTCTGTATGGTCTTTCAGGGAGAGGTGAATTTAGGACCTCTGAGCTGGTAAATAATTGGGGGGTGTGCACTTAAGCCTTGCTGCTGCTGGAAAACAAATGGAAAAGACATGGGAAAAGCAGCTTAGGTTTTTTTGTCCAGGGTTCCATTCTTTAGCATGGAGAGGTGCTTTAATTGAGCCTGGTTATAATTGCTGAGGTAGATTAAACTTGTAATCACATTGACCCAATTATCATTGGAACACTCTGTTTCCCTCCCCTGACGTTTGGGGTGTGTGAAATGACTTCACAGCTCTCTCCAGCCCAGGACAGTTGTGTCACACTCACTAGTGCAATGTGACCTTCAGGGCTGTCCTTTGCCTGTGCTTTTGGTTAGCTCTCTGTTCCCTCCTCACTGAGAGGGCCTGGCTGATGAGTCCAACTCTTCCCCAAACCTCCTGAAATTACAGAGTTATTTTCAAAGCCTTGCTGACTGCTCAGCTCCTGGGTCAAACCAGGGGGGAGCTGCAGTGCTGGGTGAAGGGATTTCTTCAAGGCAGAGCACAACAGCAGAGGGAAAATAGACTCTAGCAGTGGCCAAATACCAGAGCATTGTGATAACCAGCCACAGATTCAGGGCACACACCAATTATCTCAAAGACACAGACATGTTTCAGGCTTGGAAGTGATCACAGAGCTGCACTGGGACTACCTGAGCATCCTGCCAGGCTCCCAGAGCATCACAGGTTCAGGCTTCAGTGTGTGCACCAATATTTGCTGCAGCAAAAGTGAGCAATCCTCCAAAAACCCCAGCCCATCACTCTGTATGCTCCCAGCCTCCTGCAGTGGCTTGGGTTTTTCTCTGTGGCAATGACATGAAAAGATGTACAAGTTTCAGGTTTTGACTGCATTCACAGTTCACTGGCACAAATAAAAATGCAAACCCTCCAATTGAAGTCCTGCAGCCAAAAACATGTCAATTTGCAAAGCAAAAAAAAAAAAAAAAAAAAAAAAAAAAAAAAACCAGCCACTCCTGCTCTTGCCAGATGCAGTTTGGGCTGATTTTCGGAGCTCTCCCAAAAGGAGAGCCTGGAGGGATGTCATATCTGACTCTTATCTTTGAATCCCATATACTTCTGTTTATTAAAATCAATATAATCCATTAGCCTACATTGTTTCCATTTTTAATAATCTATTGATATATTGCCTGGGCTTTTATGGGACTAAACAAATTTCCTCTTTATGTGCCCAGTTTGGGCTGATTTTCGGAGCTCTCCCAAAAGGAGAGCCTGGAGGGATGTCATATCTGACTCTTATCTTTGAATCCCATATACTTCTGTTTATTAAAATCAATATAATCCATTAGCCTACATTGTTTCCATTTTTAATAATCTATTGATATATTGCCTGGGCTTTTATGGGACTAAACAAATTTCCTCTTTATGTGCCCTGTAATAGCCGGAGGTCAGGCTGGCTCGGAGCAGTTGCTGTATATAAATGTTTATTTACTGCCTGACTACTGATTGAGAACATATCTGGTCCACAGGCTTCAGATGGCTTTTAAACTAGAGATTTATGGCTTACTTCCTGTTTTCCAGACATAGTACACCATTCTTAAATAAAGTAATGAATGCAAGGTATTGTGAAAATAATAGCCAGGGCTTGCCCCAAAGCCCACGGGTGGGAGCAAGTTCAGCACCGCTTTGCTCTCCTCTGGGTGGGTTTAGGGCTGTTAAACACTCTTCTCTTCCAGTTTCCTTTGTGCCTGTGTATCTGTAGCCTGGAGTTGCCCTCCTGGAGCAGCTCTAGTGTCCATCTCAGCCTCTCCATGGCTGAGTTGGGAACTGGAAGGGAAGAACCTCATCAGCTTCTGCCCATTGACTTTTTCTCCTTTTCTAGCAGCTTCACTTCTGTTTACCTCCAGTTCAGCAAAGCATTTACACTTAGGCTGGGCTTTCCCCATGAGCTCAAGTCCCTCCTTTGTGTGCTTTCCTGCCTCTTTGCTTCCAGCTGACAGCACCTTGCAGAATGTGCTTATTTTTACCTAGCTCAAAGTACCTCTTGAAGTGAGTTGTTTGCCTTGGAGCTAAGTTTATGTGTTTGTTGGACACCACGTTGCATGACAGAACAATTACCCAGATGTGTTCCAGTCTGGGTCCATGTGGGATATGCATCCACTTCAGCTGGTAGATGTTAAACATGCTCTAGTCTTTCCCCTGCCACTTCCAGCTGTATCCCAAGTAATGAGCACTAAGTTCCTTTTAGCCCTTTGTTCCCCAAAGGAGTGACCATTCACCCACCCAGCAAAACATGAATCCTTTGTCCCTACTCTGACAAGACAAGGAAATAACATTTTCTACTCTATTATTGGCATAAGAGCACTTACTAATACCATATCTTAAACTGATGATGGGCAAACAAATAGGAAATGTCATAGTTGTGACAAACAGGATCCCAGAAATCAGGAGTTTGCACAAGTCCTGGGTCTCAGGGTGAGAATTTCAGTTCCAAACCATAATCATTTGGGACATGATTTCCAAAAGTCCAAATTTCTTGGCAGCAAATAGGGAGTGAGTACAAGAGCAATAGGCTGTAATTGTCCCCTGGGGATGAGATCAGTCATTTATGTGGTTTTACAGACCTCATTCATCCAGGGAATATCACTTCCCTCTGGACACGATGTGGTTTAAAGTCATCATTGTTCTAGGGATGTTTTACATCCTGGTGGGAATCTGTTGGTTTAAGAGCCCAAGTGGAGCTTGCTGGGCCTTGCTTGGGGATCTAGTTGTCCCCTTGAGGGACACCCAGCTCCCATTTGGGGGTCTCATACTCCCATTTGCCACATCTCTAGAGGCTTTTCAAGCAAGTTCTGTCACGATGTTGTTGTGATGGTGAGCAGGGTGTTGTGCATCCCTCCAGCTCAGGGGGCAAAGGCTCTGGATTGTTTCCTTTGGGCCAGGGGAGCTGCATCCTGCTGGAAAAGCACCAAAGCAAAGATGACTTGTACTACTAAACCAGCTGAATGCGTTTTGGGATTTTGTGACACAAGGCACTGCACAGTGTGTTGTTTCAGGTGAGAATAAGACTTGGGGTCCCTGTGTGGTGAGTGCCCTGAGCTCCCCTGCCATGTGTGACTCCCCGTGCTGATCTCTGGCCCCTAGATGATGCTGTTCATCTGTCAGGGAGAGTTCTCTCACCGCAGGGATCCAACTGTGCCTTTGGCAGCAACTGGAGGATTCTGAGGATGCTGCAACGCGCCAGGAGTTGGGACAGAAGTGCAGCTACTCTATTTGGGGCAAGGAGAAGAGAGTGGACAGAGGTGGCTGCAGAAGTGTCACATTAGAGTAGCACTGGGACACAAATATAAGCCTTTTATGTGAGTTTGATGTGGTTTTTTAACCTTCTATTCCACTCAGTTGAGTCCTAATGTAGGCAACACACAGAGCAGTGTGGGCTGTACCTGCCTGAGGGACACTGAGCTCCTGCTCACCAAAATATATCACACAGACACAACTCCCCAATATTCTGTGTGGTCATTACCTGTCTGATAGCAGCATTTTCTGTAACAAAAAACGTGTATTCTTTCTGAATTTATTTGGCAGCAATGAAGAGGCCCCAGGGAGGGGCTCAGTGCCTCCCTGCCCTTCCAGGAGCATTCCCACCCCATCTTGGTGTGGACACCACACTGTCCCAGCAAGGATCTCTGTTTTCCCAGGGCTCTGAAGCATGGATCCTGCATGTGTGAGTGCACACAAGATGCTTTCAGACTTTTCCCTCACTTCTTCCCTCCAGGGCTCGATTCCACACCCATTAGACTCAAGTGGAGAGTGATAGATTTTAAAGGGAACCTACAGATGCAATAGCTACTTAACAGGATTTTCCAAAGCACTTGGGTGTCTAATTCCCATTGATTTCACGTGAGGGAATTGGCCTTCCCTTACAGGACATGATTTACAAGCAGAGGATCCTCCATGTGTGGGTCTCACTGATCTGCAAATTGCTTGGCAGCACTTTGGGTGTGAATCTGAGCACAACTGGCTGTGCCTGGCCCTGAGGAACCAGATCGTTGCTTTGTTTTTACAACACCCAGGACATCAGTAAGCACAGTTCTCCTAAGGGATGAGCCAAGGGCTTCCAAGGAGAGCTCAGGCTGCTTTGGGAAATCCTTGTATTTATTTTTAAATGAATGGCTGTAAAAGTTTAGGGATCTTCCCATTACCTTCTGGAGCAATAGTCAAAGTTTAGGGCTTGTCTCAACTACTCAGTCACTAGGAGGAGCTGATTCTGCCATGGCCAAACTGATCTGTGATGGAACTGAAGGAATTTGAAGGGTTTTAAACCCCAGTAGAACTTGACTGGGAGCATTTTTCGTTGTTTACTCTCTCCCCTTCCACCCTGATGACAAGATAATCCAAATTAACCCTCTATTGCCCTGCAAAATCAAAGCAGGGAGGAAAACACCCAGGGGTTTTGGATCTTGTAGCACCACTGCCCAGAGCTATGACAGCAGGTGTTGGTGTGTCTCTCTCTCCTCCCCCTCGTTGTTTCTGGGAAGGGTCTGGGGCTGTGGGTGCTGGAATGAACATTCTCCAGCAAGTGCAATGTGTAAATTTTGAACAAATATTAAACATGTGGTTTGTGTTTCAAAACCTGGAAAATATTATGAAAGCAATAAAATATCCCTAGCACAGGCAGCCAGGGAGGCTCTGCCTCTGTGAGTACAGGCACTCAGATTTGGGGAGGTGTCAGTCTCCAGCCAGATTCCTTCCAGGACAGCCAGGCCTGGGTCCTGTGGTGCCTTGAGCCAGGCTGGACCAGGAAAACACTGGAGCAGCAGCTGCACTATGTCCCTGATGGAGCCTGTTCCAGCCCAAGGGAGGTAACAAGGATCTCCCTCCATCCATGGGGTTTGTTCTGTGCACCTACAGCTGCTCCAGCACTGGGGACTCTTATCCCAGGCTGATGGATGAACGTTCAGACAGCACAGGTTCCTTCTGAGGTGTGGGATGCTCCTCAGGAATAATGGTCACGTGGCTCCTGTTGTGTCCTCCTGGGGATTTGATGTTTTGGAACATATGTACACACAGACAGGCACTCGGTGGCCTGAGGGATGGATAACAGCATAGAATCATAGAATCCTAGAATGGTTTGGGTTAGAAGAGACTGCCAAGTCTCCTATGGGCAGGGACACCTTACACTAGACCAAGTTACTCCAAGCCCTATCCTACCTGGCCTTGAAGCATCATACAAAGACTTAGGAAGAACTAATTACCTTGTACCATTTCTGGCAGTCATTGTAACAGGGTGAGGACATTAGCAATAGGATTCCTGTGCTGTTGTGGCTTCGGATTTAATCACAGCTCCAGTTAAACAAATCATTGTTTGGGGAGCATGGACACTTCATTTCTTTAATAGCCTGTGACCTGCAGTAGGGTTTAGGTTGGGTGTTAATGACCAAAGGTTTTGCAAGTAATTAAATTTGTGGAAAGTGTTATCCCTGAGAGGCTTTTGGAGAACAGCCTTGTGTTGTGTGTTGCTGGAGCCTCAAGCTCCAGTAGGTGAGCTATGAGTAACGTGGATGGGTTGATATTCCTCTTTTAGCCTGTGTCTTGACTTGTGTATGCTCCTGCTGTTGTATTTTATGAACTTAGCAACAAAATATTATCCAGCTCTGGATATGACCAGATGATCTTTAAGGTCCATTCCAACCCCTAAAATTCTGCGATCTGATTTTTTCATTGGGCAAAGTAAAGGACATGACATTCATGCTTCTGATTTTTTCATTGGACAAAGTAAAGGACATGACATTCATGCTTGGAAAGAGGGTGAAGCTGTTTGTGTTAGTAGTGGTGTCTCACTTAATGCCTTAATTTTGTACCACTGCCCCTAACATTTTAGTTCACCATCATCCCCCTGTGGTGGGGAAGTGTCCTACAGAGGATCTTCACTGCCTGAGCCACTGAGTGTGGCTTTGGCAAGGAGTTACTCAGAGCTGGATCTTGCTTCTTAGCAGGTTTTCCTCCAACACAGAGCACTCAGCTTTGAAAGAAAGGAGTGTTTGATGTGTTTTTGAGCTCTGGCAGGTGGCTGTGCTGTGTCCCCACTCGAGCTGGACTGGAGGGAGAGTGGGAGTCAGACTGGGTTGGGTGCTGCTCTGGGATCCTTGGGGGCTGTCTGTGGCTCAGCGAGAACACAGACATTAAACTAGAAACTAAGAGGAAAGTGGTTTATTTTCTTTTCTCCTCAGCCAGGAGAAGGGCTGGGGAAAGGCTGTAAACACACAAACCCGATGCGTTTACAGCACTTTGTGTGCAGCTCTGCCTGGAGGTTACCTACTGTGCACTGTGTCTTTAAAACACTAATGGGCCCACTGGAAAAGGAAAAAAAAAACACCCAAACCCATGACAGTCCACTAGCAACTAGCACACTAACAGGTTCTCATCTGACACCAGTAGGGAACCGAAGATATTTTATTATTTGGAAACTCCATCTAGGGCAAGGCAGCCTTGAATCTGTCATTACTCCAAGAACCACACCTCCCCTGGGAGTTAATTATTTTCTTAAAATGCAACTTGTACTGTTAGTTTAAAACATTCCAACTGTGTTCGCACTCTTTAAATCTTCTGTAAACCTTAGAGTTTAAATCACTTGCAGATAAGAGTAATTCTATTAGAAAAAAAGGGTTGGGTGGAAGGGGAAAGAGAGGGAAATAAAAGGGCATTGATAGAAGTGTCCTTTGGGTGCCCATTGCCCTGTCACCTTTAGAACTTGGCAGGAGCTGCAGCCCACAGTAACTTTATAGGTCCTGGCACAGAATGAAACAAAATAGGTGCATGCCACATTTTCCTTCCAAAAAAACGCCAGGGAGAGACTTTTCCCCCTTTGTCAGGGGCTGAGGATCTGAAAGGTAGGGGAGGCTGGAAAAAAAAAAGGGAAAGGGTTTGTGGGGCTGACAGGTCAGAGCCTTTCTGTGCTGCTATTTTGAAAGAAAGTATTGGGCAGAGGGCTGGGATCAGTCTGGGATCTGAGGGCTTGGAGATGTGTTTCCATACTGCACTGGTGAGATGTTTGACCACCTCAGCTCCTCCTGCCTAGGCTCCTTTCGCTGCTCTCATGGCAATCCCAGGGCACTACAGGGGGGGAAAAAAACCTCCCTGCTGTGGGTTTGCCATGAGTGAGACAGGGAGAGGGTGATGTGTCATTTTTGGAGCTGTCTGGGCAATCATCCTTATGCTGCACTGGCCAAGCTCCTGGAATTGAGGGGGACTCACTGGTTCCAGAGCTTGGCTTCTTTTTCTCCCTCTTGCCCTCCCCAGCCCCTTTTTTTTCTGGAATTTGTTTGGGCTGAAAATCAGCTTCCCAAATCCCTTGAGGACTGGGGTTTTTTTTAAACCAGTTTTCTCTTGCACAAGTGTCTTGGCTGAGTTGTTCTTTTAGTCAGAGCCTGTACCAAGCACCTCATACCTGTGGGAGCTGTTGGGGACAGGAGAGAAGGGTGAGAGCAAGGTGCTTATCACTAGTGATGCTGTGACACAGCTGGAGAGAAAGAGGCACCTCTAGCTTGTAATAATCATCCTTCTGATGTTTTTAAGTGCCCTGTTAGGTGTGTGGTGGCCAAGATGCTCCACAGCAGCACAGATTCACTGCCTGCACCATCACCTGCACTCACAGAGCTGGTGAAATCACATCCCTTCACCTGATTTCTTATGTTCTCTAGAAATAGCATCAATAATATAAGAAATGAAAGATTCCCCCCCACCCCCAACTAGTCTTGAATGAAAACTCTTGCACACAGGTTCAATCAGAACAGATCAAGGATATTTTCTGGAGTAATTTGTGGCTTTCTCTGGCTCCCTTCAAGCAAGTAAAACACTTTCTACAAAAGGATTCTAACATAAAGCACAGAATAGTCTTTATAGAGATGACTATCAGTGTAGGAAATGCTTATGATTATGTTTTTAGGCAGACTAAACCTGTATAAAGGACAAATTTCCTCTTAAAACTGAACTGTGCGTAATGAGACACAGGAGCCCACTGAAAATAATGAGCTGTTAAAGAAATAAACAGTTAAAATAATAACAAAAGGCTAAACAGCTTTGGAAAGACGAAAAAAAAAAGCCAAATGTGATATAAAGACATAGTTACTTGCTTACAGAGAGAGTAAGGTGATCTGCTTGAAGTGCACAAACCTGAGAAGCCCTGGGCAATATCACTGCTGTTTGCACAGGTTACCCAGTTGGGCTAAAATATCCTATTAATAATAATAATTTGCATTCAGAGCTTGGAAGTCCCTTGAAAACTCTAAATATCTCTTTCAGATCTCCCAAGGAATGAAAGTGATTCCCTTTGGCAGCTCTGGGGCTGATGCACAGAGCTGCCCCTGCTCCCAAAGAAGGCACTGATGGGACAAAGGGAAACTGCCTCGAGTTGTGCCAGGGGAGGTTCAGGTTGGACATTAGGAAACATTTCTTCACTGTGAGAGTGGCTAAGCACTGGAACAGCCTCCCCAGGGAAGTGGTGGAGTCACCATCCCTGAAAGTGTTCAAAAAGCAAGTGGAGAGAGCTCTCCACTGGGTGCTGCCTGCTCCTTTCTCCTCACACAGTGAAATTGGTCCACAGGCATTAATTCCCACCCCAACTTAAAGGGAATTTCTCATCCTAGTGGAGCATAAAACAAGGAGTAATTAGTTTTAATGTATCTACAGCCTCTTCAACAGAAAAGAAAAATCTCATACCCTTGGCTCTCCTTGGTGGGACTAAGCCTCATTAGGGTTCTTGAAGTGAAAAAAAATAAAAGGCAGACAAAAGAAATGTGCTTTGTGTGGGAGAGGGAATTCCCTTTCTGCTTCCCTTTTACCTGCTTTTCTCTTCGGGGCATGTTGGTGCCTCTGAGCATCCTCCTCCCCTTGTAGCTCTGGTGGTACAGAACAAAGCTGGGGGTGATTTGCTGAGCAGATGCATTGAGACAGCAAAGTGGGAGAGGCTCCTCCTGGGAGGTGGCACAAAGGGTTGTGGAGCTGGGGGGAAGAGAGGGAAAAAGGCCTGTGGAGTTAAGGGCAGGTGCCTTTAGCACTTGGTCAAACCAAACCTCAGCACTTGGTCAAACCAACCAGGCAGGTTGGTGCACTCTGCCCTGTGCAGAAAGTGAGATGGGTGAATAGAAGAGATGACAAATGCTCTGTGTGAGCCCTGTGTGAACCCTAACCCTAACCCTAACCCAAACCCTAACCCTAACCCTAACCCTAAACCCTAACCCTAACCCTAACCCCTAACCCTAATTAGGGTGTGGATCATATTTTTACCATGCAAAGACCTCATTCTTAAGCTCTTCAAAGTTGTGATCAAGACTTTCCATATAGATTGGCTAAAAAATTCAGACCAGAAAACCCTTCCTTTTCTTCTGTCTAGATGTGTTTGACTACTCTCCCCATCAGCCATTTTACATTTTTAATGCAGAACAAGGCACTTTTCTGTGCTTGCTGAGCCCATGTGTTCTAGCACTCGAGGGAAGAGACCCTGAGGTTGGCTGAGGAGCAGTTGAGGACTTGGCCACTGTCTCTGTGTGAGCACAACACTTCCCTGAGGAGGTGGGTGAGGAGCTGAGGCACCCAGGGCAGCCCATCCTCGTGCCAGCTTTCCTTGGCCATGGCTGCACAAATGCTAAGTGCTATTTTTCACATTGCATGTGCTTGTTTTTGTTTCTTTCCCCCTCCTGGTTCCATTCCAGGACTGTTGAGTGTATGAGGATGCAAGTAAAGGGACATTCTCTGTTGCCTTAATTTTGTCAGTTGGAAAGCTTTGAAAGGTAATATTTGCATGACATGATCTACAATTCATCTTGCTTGAGGCCTGTGTGGTTAAGATATTTAGGGGAGGGCTGTGTTTATTTTGTTAAACTATTTGCAGGTTGAGGGACTTCAGTGCTAACAAACCTCATCTTTCTCTGGGCCCTTATCACAGTTGTTAAAGATTTTTTTCTTTATATAATTGCACCTTTATAATTTTCTTCTATAATTGCACCTTTTAAAAGCATGTTTAGGTATTTCTCACTTCAAGACAGAAAAGGCATTTTAACATAAAAGTCCTTCAGAGTGAGTGAAAAAAAACCCAAAGTTTTTGCTGTTTTCTGGACTTCTAATGGGCTTCAAAATAAAACTCATTTCAGATGATCCTGAAAATGTTGGGAAATTAAGCTGCACAGACCAATTCTTCTGCATGTAGAGGTTGGTACCAAGTCACAGCCCAAGCTCTGCAGACCTGGAGTTGGCTCCCTGGGCTTCCTCAGGAGGGGAGGTTAGAGCTTTCCAGCATTTGCTGAGAAGGAAGAGCAGCACTGCATGAAATAAGATTCTAATCAGAATTCCCTCCTCACTTAAACTCTGTTTAGACAGACAGTTAATTTATCTCTGCTCAAGTGCGGAATCAATCCATCCATCACAGCCTCAGAGCTAATTAGCTGCAGTGAGCACAGCCTGGGGATGGAATGCCTCAGGAAACTGCAGCAGGGATACCAGGAACATTTCCCTGCACAGATCCCAAAGCTGCCCATGAGGGATACCAGGAACATTTCCCTGCACAGATCCCAAAGCTGCCCATGAGGGATACCAGGAACATTTCCCTGCACAGATCCCAAAGCTGCCCATGAGGGATACCAGGAACATTTCCCTGCACAGATCCCAAAGCTGCCCATGAGGGATACCAGGAACATTTCCCTGCACAGATCCCAAAGCTGCCCATGAGGGATACCAGGAACATTTCCCTGCACAGATCCCAAAGCTGCCCATGAGGGATACCAGGAACATTTCCCTGCACAGGTCTCAAAGCTGCCCATGAGGCTCAGGCACCAGTCCCTCTGCCTTGGGTCAGCCCAACCCATGTTGGCACTCCAGGACAAGAGCCCAGAGGGAATCCACTCTGGTCCCTGTCCCCTCACTGGCAGAGCTGATGCTCTGGGAGGGGACCAAGGTGGATGAACACTTCTGTGGATGGAGAGGTAGCTGTGGGCTTGGACACTGAGCCCAAAATGTCCCTGTGTCATCACCCTCACCCTGGGCTGCAGCATCAACTTCTGAACTGCACGTTACTAAGGAAGATCAGCAGAGTGTGAGTGGGTTGAGGGGATGATGGATTCATTTCTTGGGAGTGAGGCTCCTCTGTGCCAAGCCTTTGGTGTGGTTTGTGCCCCTGGAGCTGGTGATTTGCAGTGATGTGCTGTAACCCATGTGAACTGGCTGGAGATGTCCATCCCAGTCACCACAGTGTCCACGGGCCCTGATGAGTGGTTTGATGCTCCCTCTGCCTGCCCCAGACCTGCAGCCTGTGCTGGCCCAACACATGTTCCACGTTAGCTGTTTTCATTGACTATGAATCCATAAAATCCATGTGGAACAGAGGGTACCCAGTGCAGCCATGTCTGCCTGACTCCTTCCCATTCTAATTGGGCAGCAAAGCTGTTTAATAGAGTCTGTGGAGTCTGTTTAACTACATTCTGCCAGAACAATGCTCTATTCATGTTTTCAACAGAACACTAGTGATTGGACTAATATCTTTAAACTAGAAAACAAGTCTTAATTGGAACAGATGCTGCAAATACCAATGCAAATGGCCAGCTCTGGTGTGATCAAAACCAGGTCCAGGCCATTGATTTGTTTTTAATAGCAGCTTTCATTTTTTATTAGTGTACACAAACCTCACTAACACTATACAAAAAGTCAGTAACAATATTCTGAAAAATCATCTTGTTTAAAGCAGACTCAGCCCTGCATTGTTTCTGGCAAGGTGCTATTAAAGGGTTTCCGTCCTGTTGTGGCAGCTCATGTTACCCAAACACTCTTCTCCACTTTCTTCTCTTCTAGAGTTCGAATAATCCCAGTGATTTTCACAAAAAAGCTATTGCTGTTACATTTAATAATCTGTTTAGATATTCACTGACAGTACAAACAGCCATTCAGGTTAGATTAGGCTGAATAAATCCCCAATCCTGGTGAGTGTGTGTGTGTTAGATGGGGCTCTGCCTGCCTTTGGTACCTGCTGTAGCAGAACAGCCTTTCCCAGCCATGACCCTTCTGTCCTGGCAGTGTTTGGCCTGGGCAAGATGTGAGATAGGAAGAGCACAATGATTTTTATGTTAAGAATAAAAATGTTCTGTGATTTTTCCAGAACAAATTGGCTTTGTCTTAAGGATGTGTGAGCTATGTGACAGCAGCAAGAGGATCAAACCCACTCAGAGCAGAGAGAAATTTGCTGTGGTACACCTGGCACTTAGGAGGAGTTTGTTGGTCTCTGTAGGCAAATAATACCTCAGGAGCTGCTACTTCGAATTGGAAAATATTTACATGTGTATCTGCATGTTTATACACACAGATACTGAAACTGTGAGGACAAGATGCTGTTTTGGTCGAAAGAAAAAGAGACACTGCAAGCAAGGAAAGAACAGGAGGTGATTCTGGTCCTTATTTTCCGATCTGTGGGTTTGTGTTGGGTTTTATTTGGAGAACTTTGTGTCATTTAGCTGTGCAAGTGAGTGAAGAGGGTTTTTTTACAGATAGCTGTGTGTTGGGAGGCACAGCTGAGGATGTGAGTGTGGCCTGGGGGGAAGGAGCCTGGGAAGGAGCCCTGTGATACTGAGCTGCACAGGGCTGAATAGAGATGGCCCAGAGATGTGCTGGGGCTGCATCACTCAGGTTTCAGGCAGTGGGAGTGAGGCCACACTCCCTGACCTCCAGGAGGCTGCTCCATTCAGCCCCTAATCCCAGCGATGATGTACAGGCATTGTGAGCTCAGCCTCTCCTTGCTCAGGTGTGGCTCGAGCTCTCCCATCAGAGCAAACCTGCCCCAGCTATGCTGAGTGCCCAGGCTGGGCAGAGGCAGTGCTGAGGTGTGCTCTGCCCTGTCAGGTGTGTTGAAAAGCTGTGACACCTGAGCAGGGCTGGGGATTGAGGTGATGAAAAAAGGGCTTCGCTCGCTACCTACCGCAGCAGTGGGGCTGCAGAGATGAGACCTGCATGGCTTTCAGCCCAAAAGGGACCTGCATTGAGTTTGGCCTCCTTGGGAAAAGGAAGACTTGTCAGTCATCCCCAAAGAAAAAGGAAAGAATTGTGTGTGTTTACCCAAAGAAAATTCAGTCTCGAGGCTCAGTGTATGAACAAAGAATCTGATCTGAAAGGCTGGTGCAAAGATATGAATTGCAGCAAACTATCAAGGGGCAGTGGGTGGGTGTTTGAAAGTCAGTCCTTTGCTTGATACACTTGGGAGTTAAAAGCAGCTCAGTACAAAGCAGTAAATTTCTCCTTTTATTCTGAAGAACGTGTGAAAAACTCTAGGCTTGTGGCCAAAGAACTGCCTTGAGTTTAGGTATTCCATTTAGGTAAAGTCATGTATGAGTATAGGAATTGATGAAGCCTACAGAAAATTATTCAGAGGCTCTAAAAAGAAATGATGCTTTGAATAGGTTTGATGAGCTCTGTTATTTTTATTTAAAGCTATTGCTGTTGTAGGTGTGTGCAGAAAAGGAGAAAATCTGGTTATAAGCATCTTGCTGACAGTTCTCTGTCACTGCCTCAGCACTCCCAGGGATGGAACAGCCACAGCTTCTCTGGGCAACCTGTGCCAGAGCCTCAGCACCTCACAGGGAGGAATTCCTGCCCAATATCTGACCTAAACCTGCTCTTTTTCAGCTTAAAGCCATTAGCCTTGCACATTCCTCCTCCAGTTCTGAGCTAGCAAATCCTGCCCAAGGAGGTTCCCTTCTCCAGGTGCTGAAAGAGCCCAGAGTTCTTGCATTGTCGCAGTGGCTGCACTGTGAGCCCAGAGGGGTGGATAATAACACTAGAAATGATTTCCTGCCCTACAGTCACTGTTCCAGAGGTTTAGAGAGATCAAATCACACAGTGATCTGGAAAATCCTCCCCATTGTTGTGGTTGTTCCCTGGCAGAGGGACATTAATGGTGTGTGAGGGAGTTTGCCTTGTTCAAACAACAGTGTAGGCATTGCAGTGCCATTCCTCCCATCATTAGGGCAGTTTGGTTAGAGAGGAAAACCACCCACACATAATAATAATAATAAGGAGAAATTTGAGTTTTTCATCTCTGCCTTGACTAAAGAACTCCAAGTTCTTTAGGTGAAAAGTCTTTGCAACACTCTCTGGTATAACAGCAGATTTCACTTTCCACTCCTAATATCCCAGACCAGATTTCCTCCCCAGTTATCTTTATTCCTGAAATGAAGTGCTTTCCTGACAAAGATTTCCTGGGCCAAGTTCAGTAACCTCCTATTTGCAACCTTAGAGTAAGGGGCAAAATTCCTCATGTGGGAAGGCCAATTTCCAGGCTGGGAAGAGACATCTCACATGAACTTTAAGTATTGTAGAAGTAGTATAATAAATAGCAGGATACAGCAAGGCTAACAAGCAGGAGCAAAGTGCTGCTTGACCCTGGCCCTGGAGGCAGAGCCATCCCTGCTGAGCTGGGGCAGCCCGTGGTGATGGCCCTGCAGATAGCAGCACACTGCACCTTTGATGTAGTTAAAGCCTCCTTTCAGTTGTTTATTTTTGCTGTCAAATTACTTCACTTAGTCCCTTGTGCAGGACAGATACTGCAGGATAGTTTTACCCTGGGTAAACAGCGAGGTGGAAGCTGACACCTGAATGACAGTGACTGAAGTTCTTTGCCTGTGGCAGGGACAGGTTACCTGGGGACTGGAGGTTTGGAGCATGTTCCTCCTGCAGGGAGAGCTGAGCTGGGCACTGGCTGCTCCTGTGCAGAGCTGTGAAGCACCTAGTGCTTCTCCTGCTCCAGGTTACACCTGACTCCTCTCTGTGAATTGATCCATAGACTCAGAGGCTTTCACAGGCATCTGATGTTTTTAGGCATCTAGTCTGACATGAAGCAGGTAACAGTTCCTCTCTGTTCCCATTTGGATGTGTCTATTCATTGCACAAAGCATCTTATCGAAGTGTGTGACTCTGGCACCATGGGGACACCAGTGCCAGTGTTTACCAGTGGAGTATTTGCATTATTAATTGCTTTTCACTATAATTAAGCAGCTGGCAATCCCCTCAGAGCAGGACTGAGAGGAGGATGTAGCTCTTTAGGAAGCATTTTGAGGATCTTGGCTGCAATGTGCAGTGCAAGGTCAGAGTTTCCATCACTGCTTTGCACTGCTGCTGTTATCTTTCACAACCAATGGCTCTGTTTCAATAACATCACCTTTGAAATAGTTCAGGGTGCAAGTGAGGCCATCTCAAGGAAAAAATTACACATTAGAGGTCTTGATTTTAACATCAGCATGGACTCCCCATGCCCAATAGGCAAGGGAAACCGTCTCCACTTTTCCTGCAGGTCACAGGAGGAGCAGGATGCCCTGCACAGGCTCTGGGAGCACAGCAGTGTTAGGGTGAGAGCCTTTCCTCTGTGCTCTATGTGCACCAGGCTCTGGAGAGTGTTGCTGGTTGGTACCTGTGGCCCTGAGGATCTCTCTGGGTGGTACACATGGGCACTGAGAGTGATGCTGCCAACTGCTCTCTGCATCCTGCAGCATGAGCCTCTGGTTTGCTGTCTGTACAATCTCTCCTCACCCTCTAGGCATTTATTCCTTGCCCCAGAGACACACTTCTTTCATTATTAGCATTTCCTTTGCCAGCAGCTCCACAGCTCTCCTTGCCTGAGTCGACTGAAAGCCTTGAGTGCTTCACCCCAGTGAGACACGACTGTAACTCCCTGAGCCATTTGCAGTGGCAAACCCATTTTTACACTCCCAAACCTGAACAGCCTCACTTGGGTAAGTGCCACTTCCAGGAGCCTTTCACATAATGACTTTTCATGTCAAAGACCTGGCTAATTTGGTAGGACAATGAGGAGTAGTTTGAGCTCTGAAGTTTGAAATACCTCCAAATTATTATAATTGGATGTGTTGCAGGAGGGGGAAAACCTCCACATTTTAAATGCCTTTCTGAAAACCAAATCCATCAGTCAGATCTTAAGGACTAAGAAAGCAAATCCCAGGTTTATTTAGGACATGGGCAAAAGAAACAAGTGGCTTCTCTCAGGTTCTGCAGAGGGATGAGCAGGCACACAGTGCCTGTAATGATCTCATTACAGAGATTACCTACAATTCTTGGTAGGACAAGAATTCTAGTTGCTACCTAAACATTCCAAACCAGATCTAAACAGAAGAATTAAATGTGAGAGGTTGAAAATATTGCAGGGAAAACCTTCAGTTTCTATCCAGAGACAAATGGAACAAGCTGGGACTGTTTATTAGAGGAATTTTTGGTCACTCCCTCAGTCCTTCTGATCACACCATGATTTTGCCTAATGAAGTTCTCAATTGCTCCTGATGTTTCAGTCAGGTGGATCTGTCTCTGCACTCATCCATCTGCATTAGGTGCTTTTCTAGTTTCCATAGTAACTGGGCAGTTTAACATGTGTGGCCTTACAGTATCTTACAGAGAAATACTCTGTCCATTTTATAAATGTGCAGCCAGAGGTGCAGGGAACAAAGTGATTTGCCCAGGGTTAGGGAGTTCATCTGCAGCTGAATAGGGTAAGAACATTGCTTTTTCCAGAGTTCTAGGAAAATGCCTGAGCTGCCAGGCTGTCCCTTCCCAGGGAGGTGTTTGCTGGATCAGATCAGCTGAAGGTTGTGTCCCAAGTGTTCTTTTTCTCAGGCCTGCACAAGAGACTTTCAGAAATGAAGAGGTTTGAGTGGTGCAGACAAGGGTGAGTAATGAAACAAGAAATCAAAACTTGCAAGTAATGTATTCAGCAGAAATGCCAACCACATTCCTTGGCTAAATAACTCCTGATGAATAATTCAACCAGCATCAGCACGACAGGGCACAGCTCCGGCATTGCTTTCTAATCACTTGGCCCTTTCCTTCGGGAAAAGTCCAACCCAGATTCAGGCCCTGGGTCTGGTTTTGTTTGTGGCTTGGCCAGAGATGACCCAGGGTCAGCTTTGGGCCTGTGATGAGGTCCAAAATGATGATCACTTCTCCTTGAAACCTAAAGAAACTCCAGGATTTGGGGTTCTTGCAGGATACAAGTCAAAGCCACCCCTTGGGAACTGCAGAGATGCAAGGGGGAATGGCTCAACCTGACAGAGAGGAGGTTTGGATTAGGTGTTAGGAAGAAATCTTACCCTCTGAGGTGCTGAGGCTCTGGCACAGGTTGCCCAGAGCATCTGTGGCTGCTCCATCCCTGGGAGTGTTCCAGGCCAGGTTGGATGGGGCTTGGAGCCACCTGGGCTAGGAGAAGGTGTCCCTGCCCATGGAATGAGATGATCTTTAAGGTCCTTCCAACCCAACCCGGTCTGGGATTCTATGATTTAAATGGAGCCTTAAAACTTTGTGAAAACAGGAAAACCCTGAAAGCTGTTGAGGAATCCTGGATTAACACAGCACACACCGTGCAGGGGAAAGCTGGTGGCCTTTGGAACAACTTCTCACATTAATTTTCTTCCACTGCTGACAGCTTTGATTTATTGCCCTTAGGCTGGTTAGAAAACACCCAGACATGAGCCAAGCCAGGAGTTATGGAAAGAAAAGGAAAATATGGTAAACAGTGATGGATAGCACTGGGAGAGAGACAAACACTGCTCTGCTCTCCTGCTGCACCCAAACATTGGCTCAGGGTGAAGATGGTTGTTCAGCCCTGGCAGTGCAGGCTGGAATTGCTCCCATCAGAGCAACAGGACAGGAGACTTCTTTAGGGATTTGCTGCTTTATCATCTGTCAGTTAAATTTTGGTGGTGATTTCTGCACCAAAATGGTGTTTGAAGTCTAACCGATCGCTGGGAAGTCTGACAGTCTGTGCTGGGGAAAAACAATGTTGTTTGCAAGTCCTTCCTCCTCAGAAATCAAAATAACACAGTATTTCCCAACAGAAATTTGGTAAGATCAGTTAAAGAGATGTTTCTTGGTCACAAAAATGCTTTGCTGAGGATCCTTGACTGTATCAAATTCCCCTTTACCAAAGCAGAGCTGGTCCTGCAAACCAAAACATCTGAGGAGCACAGTGTGCTGCAAGTTGTCTTCAGTTTCATCAGTGGCTTTAAATATTTAGAAAGCACAACGTAAACATCTTCAGGGCGAGCAGACAACTTCCCTGATGCTCAGAATGGTTGGGATGCATAAACAGGGAGGCAGTTCTCAGGCTGTGGAGCTGCTGCTTCAGACTTTCCACCAAGCTTATATATGCTCATGTCATTCCAGCTCTTCCTCCAGGCTAAGTCCTTGGCACCACGTCCCGAAATGTTTCTCATTAGTAAACTTTTCATAACCTCCCAAACTGCACCAAGTGCAGACTCAAGTGTCCCAGCTGGCAGGGCTGGCCCTTGGCGTGAGGCTCCCCGAGCTGTTTGCTTAGCTGTGTCTGAAGGATGTTCCTGCCCAGCTCTCAGGACCTGCAGCCCTGGCCTGGCTCCAGGGAGCCTGCACACCTCATGGCAATGCTCTCCACTTGCCACTTGCAGCCCTCAGCCACAGCTTTTAGCAATCTGCTCCTGAGGCTGAGTGCCACAGCCTCTGGGATGTGCTGGAGCTAGTGGCACTTGGCTATGTGAAGTAACAAGTTGATTCCAGAGCAGCTCAGGGTGTATTTAATGCTGAACTCAAGGTTTTCTAAGGGTGAGAGTGCTCTGCTCTCCCTGTCTGCCATCCTACAGCCTCACAACTCCCAACAGCTCTGATTTCTGTGGCAAAGGCTCTTCCCCTGTGAGCACCCAGAGCTGAGCCTGTGGCACGAGAGGCTCACACAGCTATGGACCATGACTTTGTGCC
>NW_008667720.1:0-3539 GCF_000695815.1 Acanthisitta chloris
TATAATAATATAATAATTTTTATTGGAAAAGTGTAAAACATCCTCTTCAAGGATTACATTTCATTCATTGAAGTCACCATTCATTTTATTACTTCTTTTTTATCTGCCACAGCATTACATTAATACCTGCCTGTGAACAAGCACATCACAGTAAGGAAAAAGGCTGATAAACCCACACATTGAAAATGTCAATCAGTCTGAAAGGTCATCAGACAGAAATCACATAAAATGTTAGATGACTAGAATAACCATGAGCTCAACAGAAGCCAGGACTTTGCCAAGAATTATGGAGCCATGTCTGATCATGCATATGTTAACAGTGTCTATGCAGTAAGTCTGTGTGTCCAGATGCCTTGGCAAGTGCCTTTCTGAAGTCTTGATAGCATGGGATCCTGGGCACCTGGTAGGGAAAAAACCCCAAGCCTCAACAGCTGCGAAGTGATGCCATCGAATCCTAAAACATCAGGCAGCTCTGCTGAGGCTGGTGTGCCTGACAGCAGGCAACATGGTTTGGACGACTTCATATTTTCCATTTTCTATATTGTCTGAAGTTCGCTTTGTTGCAAAGTGTGACACTGACATGAGCTTTTTACAGGTCCATGAGACAAAGGGTTCAGTTTTACAGACAGTCACTGCTTTTGTCTATGATTTGACACCAATTACAGCTTCTTGCCCTATTTTCTGCTTCGCAGACAGTTTTTGAACTATGGCATTGTTTTATGTTTCATCTTTCCACTACTCAGTTTCCTCATTAGTCTCTTGAACTGTGCTGAGAGCTGGGATAATTATGATGCTGCTGAGTTCTTCTTTCAGCTGCAGAACAGCATTAAAGGACTGAAAGGGAGTGAAATTCCTCCCAGAGAAATCATGCTCATTTGTCCCTTTCATACTGTGGTCACGGGAATGGGGAAATCCCAAAATTAAAGTATATTTTTGGGCGCACATACCAAAGCAAAGGTTTGACAGACTTCATCTACTCTTAGACAGCAAAACTAGGGAACAGTGATACAAAATAGAGAAATGTCTTTGTATTGTCAGTGATATTGGTGTATCAAAGTCTGACAAATTTTATTTTGAAATTATCCCTTAAATGTTTGGATTTTTTCAGATTTTAGTACAGATGGAGAACTTTCAGAAGTGCTTGCCACACTGGGACAAGAACATACTCCTGCAACAGGACATCTCTTCAAAACTGACCTAGCTGTATTCCAGAAAGAAAAGAAGAAAAAGAAAGAGGTAATCTGGAGATGACTTTCAGAATCTTTTCTACTCAAGAGGGATCTAGTAGGAAACTTTCTTTACAGTAATTGAATTGAACTCAACTGAAACCCCAACTCAACTCAAACCCCAACAGTTTCAGCTGCTCAAGGTTCCCTCATCCTGTGCCTTTAAGAAAACTTAGATTTAAACACCAATTGGACCAACAATAAATGATTTAAAATTTAATCTAAAAAAGAAAGAAGCAGGAGGCAGGATCACCCTGGACTATAATTTGTTGTGTTCCCCACACACCAAACTCTTGAATTAGGTTTGTCAGAAATTCCTGCTCAATCACATTGAATCCATCTCTAGGATTTGGTAGAGTCTGCTCAAGACTAAGTGTTACCAGTGAGAACCTTCAGGCTCATCCACCAGCCTTTTACAGTGAAATGTTGTTTCATCAGTCCAGTTTCAATCAGCTGCAATAACCTACACAGAGAGAGGTAGAAGTCCTGCAAGAGAACAAAAGAACTACCTTGTATTTTCAAAATACATTAACAAGTGTTAGTGGAATACTTTTAGAAGGAAATATTTCTGCAAAGGATACAAAATCATGATGGCAACTAAAGCAGAATGATTGTTTCATTCTCTGTTCTTGGCAGGATATGTGCTGATGGCTATAATTTAATTCTGGAGCCAAATCAAGGCAACTCATCTGCTGAGTTTTGAATGTGTGGAGTAAGCATGTGTGCTTTCCTGAAAGCTTTTCCTAGAAGCAAAATGCATTGCAAAGATTTATACATCTGTTGTGTTATCTTTTGACATGGCTGATGAAAATCAAGGCATAACCCCATGCAGGAATTTTAGTTGGGGGATATGTATTAGCAGAAGAGAAGAGAAAATGTTGAAAACTTTCATGGTGAATTATTAACCAGTATTTGGCAGTTAGTAATTTTCAGTCCCAAATATTTATATTTTTTAAATGGCTTGAAAATTGTTCTTTTTTTCCCTTTGACTAATTGTATTCTTTGTATAAAAGAAATAATAAAAATAGTGGATGACTGCATGTGTGAGTTCTTGAGTCTTCTCATGTGAACCCACAACACAAGTATGCAAGTATTTCCCTGTATTTAGAGGTTTTGTTGTTGTTTTTTGACTACTCATGGTGGTACTAGCAGCTTGGAAGGGACCTAAACAACAGCGAAAGAAGGACTTTATTATGTTCAGGCTATCATTACCTGCTGATTGCCTTTTCTCCACAGTGAGAAAGCTCATTTAAACATCAGCTGAAGACTATTTTAGCAGAAATTTAGAATAGTAATTAGACTTAGCCATGTATTTTCAGATTAAAGGATTTGGTGTTTGAAAATGCAGAATCAGAAAAGAATGCAAAGGCAACCTTTTCCAGAAATGTAATATCCCTCAGAGAAAGGCAATCACAGCTTTTACAGAAATCCAATTGCAATGCCCTGGAGAAGTAATGCCCTGTGGCAATAGAGGAGAACCATATACCTGCTGAATACATAATTTCCTTCAAGGTAATGTTATGCCCTGCAGTTTGCATTGTGACTTTATGATCCATTACTTAATTGCACTTGGAAATGGACCTTGGCTTTGATAGAGGACACATCCTCTGAGTTGTTAGTCCCACACATAACCAGGGCAAGTAAAGACAGCAAGCACCACTCATCCTAGCCAGATACTGATAGGGGGAGAAGCACCAGCTAAAGGATTTGGCAACCAACAGAAAATGGGCAGTTAGGGAATGCTGTTGAATCTCATTCTCCTGGTAGCTTTAAGAGTGTTACAGTCCCAACATGTAGCATAACATACTTCTGTGGCTACTGCTGTAAGCTTTAAATCAGTTTGTCATTCATATCCTGTCAGATGAAAAATGGTCAGAGCCTTGGTGGCAGAGCTATTTCAAAGGTAGTTATGTTAGGACTTCTTCCTCCCTTGTCTTTGTGAACCAACCACCTTGCAGAGAAAATGACTATTAAATTTTCTGCACAAGAGAGAAACCCACAGTCCAGGCAGGCTCAAAACAGATCTCCAAATGTTAGAGCCCTACTGCAAGTGGAGAGGAACCTGCAAAGGTAGAACTTGTCCTCAGTCTTGCTCAGTTTACCCCTCATGGTGGTTCTTAAACTACAGCAAATGAGGTATTTATGTGACAGGGTGTAAACTTCTGGTCCTTCAACAAGTTGTGTTGCTGTTCCCAGCTTGAATTTGGTTACTTCAGCATGTTTCTCCAGGAAAAATATAATAACAAAATGAATGTACATGTAATTCTGTAAACAAATACATACATGCATAAATCTGTTGGTATTAGCCATTGT
>NW_008667720.1:3565-21373 GCF_000695815.1 Acanthisitta chloris
ACGCTGTGGATGAAGTGATGGATCTGACAGGAGCATGCTGCGTGGTGCTTTAGTGCTGACTGTTTCTCCTGTGGGGGAGTATCTCCAGATACTTCACTGCCAGTGAAATGGTTGCATCCTCCTAAGGAGAAGAGAGGAGGAAAGGTGTCTGTTACTTATTAAATATCAAGCAACCAGAAACCACTTTTTTTCCCCCTGCTGTCTCTTCCTATCGAGGAAGGGAAACCCACCTTCACTATGTGCTTCAGTCTTCCATTTGTTAGGTTATACTGCTTTAATCTCCAGGATCTAATGGCAGGCTTTCAGGATAGGTAGTGGTTCTTGTCCATTTGAATAATTCCTCATTTATTTCCTTTTCACATTTTTTCCCTGTGTTGCATGGAACATCTGTTTCTTTATATCTGAAGAAAAGAGCTATTTTTCACTCTGCTTTCACAGACAGAAGGCTGTTGAGTACCAGAAATGAAGAAGGCTGGCAGGAGTCATCCTGCTTCCTTGAGGCACCACATCAACATAGAGCACTGTCATAATTCAGAGCATCAAAGATCAGTGCTGTTTTGTCTTACCTAGATGCTAGCTGGAAGTTGTGGTCCCCAGTTTTGGCTTAAGCAAGTGCCAGCAGTTGGTCACTAGAGAAACTATTCACAATGCATTTATGGTTGTCTCAGAAAGTTCAGAGGAGGCTTGAAGCAATGCTCCATGAAATCCAAATAACACATTCCTTCCTACAGGCAAAAGAAGGTTGTGCTTCTTGTGAGAAGGTTGTGCTTCATGTGAGTGGGCAGTCACAGCTCTCCCTTGCTGTGTTAGGGTGGCCTCATCTATCTGCTCCCAGAAGATTCAGTGCACCAGCTTTTTCCAAACAAAAGTCCACTCCTTGGACTCTTTGCAGCTCACTATAGAGGCACAAGACCAGCAGGGCCTGAACAAATCTCAGATCCCTGCAGCCCTGAAGGAAATGGTTTGGAGGCACAAGGTTTGGCAAGATGAAGTATTCACAGAATTCATTGAATTTTGAGGTGTTGAATGAGCCATATAGATCATCTAGTCGCAGCACTCCCTGCCCTGGGCAGGGACACCACCTCACTAGACCAGGTTGCTCAAGGCTTCATCCAACCTGGCTGTGAACACTGTCAGGGTTGGGGTTTCTACTACCTCCCTGGGCAACCTGTGCCAGTGTCTCACCTATTTCTGTGTTGATTTACTGTTCTGCAACTCTCTGGGACTACTTTGTTCACAAAAGGCATTTTGACTAATTGCCAATGCAAAATGAAGGGTCAGAGGGAAGGAACTTCCAAAGGGAAGTTTACCATGCAAAGGCAACAGTTGTATTTTCAGACAGAAACCAAACAATAAAAATGAATTAGTATGCGATTCTTTAGTCCTTTAAACATTGCTCAGACCTTCCTACTACCTCCTGGGTCTGCCTTGCTGAACAGTCGTCTAGTTATGCAGGATTGACCATTAGGCAGAAATTAACAGGTACTTCAGCCTCTGGAAACTGAGCACAATTTATCTACATTAGCACAATTACTTTCTCCTCTGTAATTAACTGCCGTGCTGACACTAAATATTATTAATTTACAAAGGAAGTTAACAGTTCTCTGCAGATGTTTGTAAAGAATTCATTCCTTTCTTCTCTGCCTTGAAATGCAGTATTTCTGTGGCACTTTTTTTCCTGAACACTTACGTTCCCAAGACAGAAGACAAGTTTTGATACAGGGGAAATTGTATCTGCTAGTTCCAGGCTTTCTGTGGTGCCCTAAAATATACCATCCTTCGTGTTGGTACATACTATGTTAAAATAAACCAGAATATTTTATTAGCAGAAGAATGTGAGCTTTTAACCACCACACTCCATAATGTAGAGGGTAGAGATTTCACTCGTCTTCTCTCCTTGCTGTTGCAAAGTAAGTGGGAGCAGACTGAACTTACAAAAAGCTCTGAAGCTGCCAGTAGAAAACGTGTTTCCCCAGAAATTGATGTTGTGAAATATTGCCTTGTGACTCAATTGATCATACAGTACTGCCATCTCGTGGTCCCTTCTGCTGCAGCTTTGCTTTGGCAGTGAAAAACCAGTGGGAACAGTCTGCTAATCCCAGCAGAAATAGTTTATGCTGTTAAATCATGATCCTGCCAAATGCCTACCTGAATACATTAGCAGGCTCTGCTTAGTTCATCTGCCAAAGCCTATGGGAAGACGCTTTAGAGCAGAAAAGAATCCTGCAAACACATGGGTTTAGAAAGGAACTTCCAAAGGGAAGTTTACCATGCAAAGGCAACAGTCCAGTTGTATTTTCTGACAGGAACCAAACTATAAAAATGAATTATTATACTCACCTTTTAAAAAAAAAAAAAAAAAAAAAAAAAAAAAACACCCAAAAAAAAACAAACAAAAAAAACCCCACAGCCACAAAATGCAAGGCCAAACAAAAAACCAGCAATTAAAGATGAGTGGTTGGATTAGGAAGGAGAAAAGAGCTGGATATAGTAAACAAAATATAAAACTAAGTGCCTGGTGAACAAGATTATTTACTTTTAGTATAGCATTGTTCCCTTTGCTCAAAGACCTATAGCTGTAAATATACAGTCCCCAAAGATCTCACTGCTAAGTATTTTTAAAATGTAAAATGCTCAAAGCAAGCTATTAGAGAGTGCAATGGAATTTAAACTGTATGGTATTATTCATAGGCAAATAAATTAACAGAGTAAAGCTGAGGTTGTAATTCGATAGGTTTATGAATCACTTATTGAAATCAATGGCACAACGTACTTGCTCAAGATTACACGTGTGCTTACGTATCTCTTCTGAGTCAAGGCTACATGGTGAGGAAGAAATTACCCAGCAAGGCAATTGACGTACCCAGAAAGATGTACGTTTAAGATTGAGATATCTTAATTGCTTTGTGTTAAGGTGCTGAAGGTGCTGTTGGATAATAGACAAATAATCCATTAAAAATCTTTTCATCTTCCAAGCTGGTCTGGTAGCTGTTTACATCAGACTGTTGCTGTGCAAATATCATTTAAGACTGAGACATGATCTGTTAATAGATATGATGGATAAACTTTTGCCCATGCCTGACTGGTGATCCCAAAGAATGTTTCGCTAATTGCTTGTGTTTGGGCCATTCTGTTGGGCTGAATTTTAGCTCTTATCATCAAAGAATGTAAAGTCGTTGCACGTACATTGCCATGCTGCCACCAAGACTGAATAGAGACTGTTTATTGTGCATTCCTACCAAAAGGAAACTTAGGTGATTTTTATTAAAGACCATTATTATTGGTGATATAAAACTTATCGTTTGCAATTTATGAAGATATTTACAAAGAAAAACTTGTTCCCACCTTATACTTCCCTTTTACGTCAGTTGAGAAGTCTTTGAAGGTCAATGGCAATACAACGGCAAAATAAGGTGCCTGAACTCTAGGCTTGAGACTATTTATTTTGACTTAAGGCACCAGGGTGTTTTTCCTGTTTGTTTATTGGTCGAGTGACTGGTCATTTACTGCCTTTCATGTACCAAAGCTGCTTTCTGAACCAGCTAGCCATCAATGGTTAGTTTGCTCCAGGTAGGAAGTCAAACATAACTATTTAGTATCTTACAGCAAACGCATTCTGAGTCTTCTGTGGTCACACACAGAGTATTTTTCAGTTTGTTACTGCAATATAGTATTTTTCTTGACAATTTGCAGACTATGTACATGCTTTCCTCCGGGTCTGAAGAAGACAACACTCAGTGAAGAAAGGACAAGTCTGTAATTCCATGTTGAGTGAAATACCATGTGTCAGGCTACTCTGGAGATGGGCAATTCTCTTTTTTCTGTCTTGACATACTTTTTTCACCTCACAGTGTGCCTTTTCAGGAAACTAGTTGAGTCCTCAGAACTGTGTGTGGACTTTTCAGTCCTGTGGAAATAGATCACAGTTCCCTTTTGTACCACTGCTGCTACTTAAAACATCTGTGTACTTCATGAACCATCTCCTCCAGCCAGCAGTCAAATGTCAGCTACAATGACCAAGAAATACTCATCCTGAAGATCAGAAGAGTGCTGCATCATTTCACTATTTCTTTGGTTGTTCTCACTGAAAAAATCTAGGAGTACCAACCAAAAACGTGCTGAGCTCCAAAATAACATCATAAAAAGGCAATCACTGCCCCAAGAATTGTACTTGTGAAAGTAAATGCTAAGGAAACAGGAACGCTCCCTCAAAATGTGTAACTCTTGTGTACATAACATTCTCCAAAGAACAGTGTTTCCCAGCAATGAACAATGCCCAAACACAGGAGTTAGGCAGAGTATAGACATCTTCATTTGTATGAGTGACACTTTTCAGAGTATCTGGATGGATGTTTTGAAAGCTCCTTGAAACTGTTAATCACAATAGTCCCTTGCCTTGGCAGGCAGGTGATGCCACAGAGTCACAGGGCTGTACTACCTCAGATTGCAGAAGAACTCACTCCTATAAAAAAAAAACACACCCAGGGAGTGGCTGAGGAAGAACTGAAATGAGTCATGGACCACAGCAAAGTCCTTCCAGTTGTTCAAGGCTGATAGGCCAAACGCAGGAAATATAAATTTGAGGGGGAGATGAAAAAATATTGTCGTAAGGAGAAAAAACACTGCCCATTGCAAGCAATTCAGTTTAGAGTTGCACAAATAAAGGTTCATCCCAGTGATAATAACTGCTATTAGTGTTTATGGTGTCTGGAATTTAGAGTGACTATTGCATTCGGGCATTCTTGAATAAAATGAATATCAATAGTCATTTTCTGTGTCATGTGTTGAAAAGGAAGCGCTTTGTTCTCACCTGATTTTTATATGTTCTATACTTCTTTCCTTATGCTGTGCTGGGGGAGATGAAGGGATTGATTTACAAGACCCAACTTGCCAAGATTTCCAGAGAGAAAAGAAACTGAGCTAATTATAAGGGCTTTGAAAAGAAATCAAATAATTCATCAAACCGAGTGCTGGGATATCAGGGCGTAATGGCAAGCTGGAAATATCCAGCAAAATCCTGATGCTGTTGGAAATCTGATGCTGCAATCTGAATTCTGCTAGTGGCCTCAGCTGAAGCTAATTTTGAGCATCATGCAAATACTTCAGGTTTTCACCACGCCTCACGCAGTTCTTGAAGTAAGGATGAAAACTCAACTGTCATGTTTTGAATCCATCTGCAATACAACCTTTCATTCAATTCTGCCTTTTTCAGCTCCAGTAAATAATACCGTTATGCAATGGATTTGTCTATTCAATCCTGTTCAACACATGCTTTTGATGCATTAATGTAGGAAGGTGCCAGATGATCTCACTGGATTCTACGTACATTGGGATGAAGCATCCTGACTCAGGTCTTATCAATGGCAATTTTCATAGGTTCAGCTCAGTGGAAGCACATCCACTTGGATAATTTCACTAAAGTTTGTCGAGTGTAGCTACTGAAATTGTAGCTGTCTTAGCAAGAGTAGTGTAACTTAGAGAATGTCACACAGCTCCAGATTTTGCTGCACTTAGAAGAAGCACTTGCTCAGTGCTTCTGAAGAAGACTGAACTCATCTTTGCAGGACAGACTAGAAAATGCTGGTCCAGTAGGCTAAAACAGGCATTGAAGGAAACCCACAGATTATGTACCACTACACTGACTGGTGTCTGTGGTATGGAAATTCTGACAGTAAACTGCTTTCAGCATAGAGGGAGGAAAATGCATATGTTTTATTCGCTTATTAAGCTTGTGAAGATATTCAGAAAATGACTGTCGCAAATTTTATGTTATATCAAAGATCAAACGTAAAATGTATGCTGTTTAAATTAGGATAGATTTATATATTATTATCCCAAGTAACCAGTGACAGGAAAAGAGGAAACAAGCTCAAGCTGTGCCGGGGAGGTTTAGGTTGCATGTCATGAAAAATTTCTCCACTGAAAGGCTGGTGAGTCCTGGCACAAGCTGCTAAGGAAAGTGGTGGAGTCACCACCCCCAGAGGGATTTAAAAGACATGTAGACGTGACACTTGGAAACATGGTTTAGGAGTGGAATTGGCAGTGCTGTGTTAGTAGTGAGACTCAGTAATCTTAAGGGTCTTTTCCAACCTAAATTATTTTATGATTCTATGATTCTACAAACAGGTTGATGGATGCACAGAAGCCTAATCATATTTTTTGTCTGACCTCATCTCTGAAATAGCAGTTGTAAAACTATGAAACACTGTAATATCTGTACAGAGAGCTTAAACTTTAAGAGCTGATATGGATGTGATGAATGAATCAGTTCATTGTAAATAAATTATTAAACATGACTGTACTGTACCCACCTTTAGAGTATTACAAGCAGTCAATTGTTCAATGATATACATAGGGGCATGTTGATTAAAAAAATAAAAGAGCTGTAGGAATTCGTAAAACTATTTCCGGAGTCTTCCTTAGACCCTCTCTTTTCTCTTCATCAGAGAGGGTGTGAGGAAGCACAGCATCAGTAAATGGGAGTTTTTCCTTTAAGATCTTTTAAAAAAGGCTTCTAAGGAAAACTTAGAGCACAGTGGTTTAACTGAGACCTTTCTTTTCTGTCTTATCAGAGGAGAGAGCATTCTGAAAAAATCAGGTTTGGGACCACCTGAGGAACCTGAATATATGTAAGTCCACAGTACCCTATAGTTGCCAAGCCACCCTCCATCATATTTGGATAGTGATGTCAGTCAGGTGAAGTTGCCAGTGACTGTGGAAAAGGGAATACCACAACCACTTTTTGAGAAGGGTAGAAAAGAGGACCCTGGGTATTTCCAACCATTCAGCCTCACCTCTGTGCCTGGTAAGATCATGGAGCAGATCCTCCTGGAAGATATATTGATATACGGAAGACAGGGAAGTGATTAGAGACAACCAGCATGGCTTCACTAAGGGCAAGTCGTGCCTGCCTGACATTGTGGCCTTTGTCAACAGAGTGACTGTGTCAGTGGACAAGGGAAGAGCAACTGGTGTCATCTATCTGGTCTTCTAAAGAGCCTTTCACATGGTCCTTTATGACATTATGAATTCTAAAATTCAATGATTCTATGATTCTTGCCTGTGAATTGGAAAGGTATGGATTTGACTGATGGATGACTAAATGGATAAGGAACTGGCTGGATAGCTGCATCCTAAAAATGGCAGTTAATATCTCAATGTCCTAGTGGAAACAAGCAATGAGCGGTATCCCTGAAGAATCCACACTGGGACCAATACTATTTAACACCTTCATCAAATGACATAGACAGTGGGATTGAGTGCACCCTCAGTAAGTTTGCAGATGACAACAAGCTGAGTGGTGTAGTTCATTTACTTCAGGGAAGTGATGTTGCCTAGAGGGACTTTGACAGGCTTGACGAGTGAACAACATGAAGTTCAACAAGTCCAGGTATAAGTTGTGCATGTGGGTCAGGGCAATCCCAATGTCAGTATGGAGTATATGATGAATGGATTGAGAGCAGCCCTACAGAGCAGGACTTTGTGATATTCATGGATGAAAAATTGGACACAAGTCAGCAACTACACTTGCAGCCCAGAAAGCCAAGCATATCCTGGACTGCATAAGAAGCAGTATGGGCAGCAGGTGGAGGGAGGGGATTCTGCCCCTCTACTCCATTCTCATGAGGCCCCACCTGGAGTACTGTGTCCAGCTCTGAGATCCCTCGCACAGTAGGGCATGGACCTGTTACAACTGGACCATAGGAGGGCCATGAAAATGATCAGAGGTCTGGAACACTTCTGCTGTGAAGACAGGCTGAGAGGATTGGGGTTGTTCACCCTGGAGAAGAGAAGAATCCAGGAAGACATACTGAAGTCCTTTCAATATATAGCAAGAGCTTATAAGAAAACAGAGAGAGACATTTTACCAGGGCCTATAGTGACAGGACAAGGTGCAATGATTTTAAAACAAAAGAGGGTAGATTTAGACTAGATTTAAGGGAAAAATGTTAGAATTAGAGTGGTGAGACACTGGAACAGGTTGTCCAGAGAAGCCTGGGTTCCCCATTATAAGAAACATTCAAGGTCAGGTTGGATGTGACTTTGAGTACCATAATCTAGTGAAAGGCATCCCTGCCCATGGCAGGGTATTTGGACTAGATGAACTTTAAAGGTCTATTCTAACCCAAACCATGCTATGGTTCTATAATTCTGTGTTTTTTCAGACAGCATATCTCTTTAACAGTATTTAAGCATTGTCTTAATGCTTATTACAAAATTGTGGTAGTCCTCTGTGGTCAACCAGTCAACCACTTTAGAAATATTTTCTGCATGTTTCTTAAGCTTCACACTTGATAGGTATTATTTCATGCAGATGCATGGATACAAACAATGAAGTGAAATTGACAAAACTAGTATTTGCAAACTACATGATATTTTTTCAGCCTTTCTGAATTTTCTGTAGGGCAAAATGGACAAATTCGAAAAGCTTCATTATATTATTTTCAGTGCATTTTAATGGCACTTCAAAAAGGTGAAACAGAAACCACAAACAAATGAAGAATAATAATTAAAGCTATGTATGTATTGCATATATGAGTATATACACACACGTGCATGCACACAGAGGCATGTTGTGTGGATATTTACACATGCATGCATGTACATGAACTGCAGCACATTCTAAGAAAACTAGATTATGATGCGCCTCAGTTTTCAAAGAGAAGCCAGTGCCTTTTGCCTTTGAAAATTCCAGTCATATACCTGCCACTAAGGTATTTGCTTTTAATGGTAGGTTTCTTTGGGGCTGTAAAGGGATCTATGAGTCTAGTGGCCTTCCCATAGCTGTGAAAAGTGGGAGGTCCCTGCTCACTCCTCCCAGCTGTAACCATGTAGTGATGCTGTACAGCATCTACTTTACACAATGGAAATCCAGGCTCACTAGGAAGAGGGCAGCCTGGTACTGGAAACATTCTGCAGTCCTTACTGTGATAGGCAGCCTGGGATAACATCCCTACAGAAGACCACAGAGTGTTAGATGTATTGGGTGCTTTGCTAATATGACTTCTGATATTTTACTGAGAGCTGTTCAGAGCTGCTGTGACTTTCTCCCCATGGCAGTGCAGAGTGCTGTGGAGATATCACTGGCAGTATGACTGCCAGTTATAGGATCATAGAATCATAGAATTTAAGGATCGGAATAGACCTCACAGATCATCTAGTCTCAATCCCTTGCCATGGGCAGGGACACCTCCTCACTAGATCAAGTTGCTCAAGGCCTCATCCAGCCTGGCCTTGAACACTGCCAGGGCTGGGGCAGCCACAGCCTCCCTGGGCAACCTGTGCCAGTGTCTCACCACCTGCACAGGAAAAAGCTTTTTTCTCACATCCAACCTAGACTTTACCTCCTTCAGTTTGAACCCATTACCCCTTGTCCTGTCATTGCAGTTCCTAACAAAGAGTGGAGCTCTTTCCATCTCCCTTGAAAAGTTGTCTGAGGTCTCCACACAACCTTCTCTTCTCCAGGCTGAACAGGTTTATATCCCCTCAGCCTGTCCTCACAGGGGAGATGCTCCAGTCCTCTTATCAACTTTGTGACCTCCTCTGGACTTGCTCCAACAGTTCTATGTCCTTCTTGTGTTGAGGACACCAGAACTGTGTGCAGTATTCCAGGTGGGTCTCAGGAGAGCAGAGTAGAGGGGAAGAATCATCTCTTTTGACCTGCTGCCCACACTCCTTTTGATGCAGCCCAGGATTCCACTGGCTTCCTGGGCTGCTAACATACACTGTAGCTCATGGTGAGCTTCTCATCCAACGTCTCCAGAAAGTTATTTGTCTCTGTAAAAATCTCTCCCTGTCCCTCTGTCTGCAGCCTTATTAAATATCCATTTCTGACTATGTCACTGTCTCCACAGTTAGCATTGGGGTGTCTTTATGCTGCTGTAATCTGACTTTTCTCAAATCCACTCTTGCACCTGCTCATGGAAGGATGCAAAGGATGTCATAAGTGCACTAAAGCAAATGACTATGCTGAATTTCAGGATTAGATGTGCATTTTTACTTACAAAGGCTACACATCTCTTCAGTGGAATTGAGTATGTCTGCTGGAACTGCAGGAGAGGAGAAGAAACGTGTTAAGCTGAATGGTTGTTACAGCTTTTGCTGCCTCCACAAAATCCTACACTTTCTTTCACACAAGCATTTTTCAAGAGAGGCCCCACATACCATTGTTTGTTTACTTAGAGTGGAATTACAGCTTACTGTCAGGTTTATGTGAGGATGGAGTAAAGCATTAAACTAATTATGTTAGTCATATATTGAAATAATATTGGAATGCATTGCTCAGTGCTGCTGGAGGGATGGGGAAGGAGGGAGGAGAAATTCTTTGGAGCCAAACCAGAGTTATTACTAGCTCTGTTCCTCTACCTCCTCCCTGATCACATCAGAATCCTGCTTCCCAAACTTGAATATTTCTATGGACACTTGTGTTGCAGAAACTCCAGCTCAACGCGTATTTCAGGTTATTTTGATACGTGTGCTACAAAACTCCTGTGTAGAGGACACTTCGCCTTTTGTAGAGGAAAGTGTTGGCATAACATCATGGATGTTTGGGAAGCTCTGACTCACTCTGCAGAGGATAATGGATGGGACTTGGATTGAGACCAGAATACTCTTATGGAAGAGGGTTTTAACTCAATCTGAAATACAGGCCAGGAGACTTTTGTCAAGAGTGGCCCACATTCTCACTGTCTTCTAAGAGTCAATCTTCCCCTGGCTTATAGTCATGCTTTCATTTTCTAGCACTTTCTCTATGCTCTCCGATGAGATCAAATCTAGCTTGATCATAAGAGATATTTACTTCAAAAGATACTTTTCTATTTGGCTGTTTAGACCAGTGTTCTTCTGGAAAGTAGCACAGTGTTTTGAAGGTCTCTTCAGTAGGATCTTCCTCTAAGGAATGCTGCTTCCCTATTCTTCCTCAGAGAAAGCCCTTCCTGATTTATTGTCTCCTACAGGTAGTGTCCCTTCTTCATTTGCATTGACCTGGGGCAATACACACAATTTCAGTGGTTTCATTCAATGGGAGCAGAAGTGCCTGACGATTTGAATAATCTCCCTGCATAGCAAACAGTCAGGGAGATCTGGAGTCTAGTTAAAGTTTAGTTAATTAAAAAATTGGGCCTGAACAGCTCCAAGCAGAATAATGGAGCAGATCCTATCTCTCTCTCTCCCTTTGGTCCATCACCACAGTATCTATGTTGGTTGGAACCACTCAGAGTCAAAAAGTCTGACAGAAATTAGCTTCACCTGCTGTCAGTGTTGCAGCCAATCTGTGCAGTCTAATCAGCCGTTGCTGGGTGCAAAACAGCAACCAGCTCCAACCTGTTCTGGAAAGTTGCTCCCCCACATTACTGCTGTCAAGGTGTTCTTGCTCCTTCCTCTCACTCAAAGATGATTGTCTTTTCCCCTTCAGACACTTCTAATGCTTCTAGAAGATCTTAGGCTTCTCACACTGTTTAGAACACAAGTATTCTACAAAATCAATATTCTGGTATATGTGAGTTTAACTATGTTTCCACACTGGTGTTCCAAGTTGAAAGTAAGTTCAAGGTAAGGTTGTTGACAAGTGATCATGTTGCACTGTTGAATGTTTATAAAAGAACAAATAACAAACACTGAGTGGCATACCTTGCAGAAATGACTTTTAAAAGATGAGTATCCTTGCCTAACCAGAAAGAGAGAAAAACAAAACTGTTAGGAAAATAGTTTGTCTACTAAGCTGACTTTGAGAGTACCACAAGAAACATATTCTAGGCAGGAGAAACCTGGTTTGATAATGCATGAAGAAAGGGAAATGAGCTGCATTTTGATTCCATTAACAAAATGGGAGTGGGGGGATAGAAGAGGCATACAGGTGATTTCAAGAGAAGTGTCTGCAAGACATTTAGTAAGGGAAGTTTTAAATTGCAAATGAGACATGATTCCAACCTCCAGAGCAAAAATGGAAGAGGTTCTGGTTATAGTCTTTGAAAAGTAGGGCAGGACTGGAGATACTTTAGGTGAAAAAGTAGATCTTTTGTAAATGGGGGCTGAAAACTGAAACCTGGAGTATTAGAAGTAGTATGTGACAGGGAAGGAAAAATGTGTTTGGACAATGGAGAAATAAAGAACAGATGAAAGGGACATATTACAAAACCATAATATTTATTTAATTAACACTCAATATTTATTCATGATTTTCTCACCTGACAAGTCATAACAACTTTCCATTAACTGGAAAGTGAGGACTGAAACAAAAATGTAAAACAATCTAAGACTGTTGTTTCACATGCAGAAACTCTAAAAAGCTATGATGATACGCACCTCTGGATTTCTTCTATCGATTTGGTGCTGTTACTACTTTGCAGAAATGAAGTAGTGTAAATCAAAAAGAGTGCAGTAAAAATACTGCATTAAAATCAACGGAGATCACTAAAGTCAGACCTAAGTTGCTAGGACTACTTTGGTGGGCAAAGAGGGTTCTTACACAAATAGCAAAACAATGATAGTTCCTTCTACTTAGAAGTTAATTAGATGTGTGCTTGGAAAATCACAGCCCATTGAGTTAGCCTGTTGAAAGAAACTACAATCCTTGATCTTTGTGCTACCATCTCTAAGCTGAAACAGGGTAAATTGATTATTTCTCTCTTGTGTTCATGTTGCCATATGAAATAAATTTCCTCATACTGTGAAATTAGTAATGTTTCAAACATGAGCTTTTGTCATTTGTGTCTGCAAAAGATGACTTTTGGAGAACATTTCCCTAGAACAACAGAAACAATTGGGAAGGGAAAACAAACAAATCAAGTCTGACATGTTATGCAATGCAGATTCCCTTGAGTGTCAATAAACATGGCAAAGGCAGGGAGGGTTTTATGGATCAGAAGTCAAAAGAACAAAGCACAGCATCGCACCTTTACAAAAAGTGTCTCATAATGAAGAAACTAAATTAAATGTTTCCTCCAAAGAGTCCCAGTAACCAAAGCAAACAAGAGAACAATAATGAGCCTTGGAAATATTACCCATGAAAGAGGATCAGGTAGTTTCTTTGATGAAAAGTGAAAATCACCCCAAATCAAACAAGCCTCTGCACATCGTCACGCTGAGTTCTCACATTTTTGGCTGCAGGCACATTTCATATGTAACCTGGTTTGACAAGTTGCACTGGAAGAATGCCAGGACTAGAAAACCTACCTCTTTCAAACTACACAACTGCAATAAATATTAACTTTTTTGCATTTACTTATTAATATTTTTCTTTTGATATACTGAATGCTGAGATCCTTCCAACCATGTCTGAACATCCTTCCTCAAAACTCTTTGTCCCAGAAGTGAATGAAGAATGATGAATGCTAAAATACAAGAAAAATCTTGACCTGGGAATCAAACTCCAAAATTTACTTTGAAAGCTGTGTTTGAGTAGAGGGCTGTCAGAATAAATTCTGCCTCTACCATACTTTGTGCAGTCAGGTGAATTCAACAGAATTGCACAGGATGTATACAACGCAGTTTGGTCCATTAACTTCTACTATTATCTAACCTCAGTCAGTTCTGAGTGTAATCAGTTTAGAGTGGATTAAATCCTGTGCCAGCAGATTCGCAGAATCACTGAATTCCTCAGGACAGATTTTATATTCCAGGCCACAGACATACCCTGTGCAGTCAGGGACAACCTTCTAATTTCCTAGCAGAGGTTTTCCAAGAAGTTCCAGTTAATTGAACATTTTGATTACCTGCATAATGATAATTATACAAAAAGCAATACTGTGAAATACTGATAGAGGGAAGGGCAGAGCAACAGAGACTTTTAAAATATACTTAGTTTACTCTAACTGACACCTCTATGTATGCTGGAGGAGCATTTTGCTAAGGGTTGGTGTACAGCTAGCGCTTTCCCCTTATTTTAATCTCAACATTTTCATACTGGGCTTCTTCTGCATACCCTTGAAATTCCTGGGAAAATTCCTGTCAAGAACATCATGAGGTGCATCAGGTCAGTTACTCCTCTTTAAGGTCACCTATGAAGTATGTGCAGCAATGCTTATTGCCAGTAAATTGGACCTGTACAATATTTTGCGGGCAAACATATAAACAAAGTATATTAGACCATGCGTTCATGTTTAGCAATGTATTTTTAGCATATTCATGTGGTCTGGTGGAGTCCATTATTTCAGGTCTAGATCTGACATAGAGATGTGGTATTGCAGTCTGAAACTGTAATGTTAAGAAGCCTCAGACTCTGGGAATCTAGACACTAGTCAAACTTTTGCTTAAAGCTGCAATTTCAAAATGTACATTCTCCTTCTGTACCAGCTTGGTGTTGATTTTGCATAGGCTAAGTAACTGTGTCATTAAACACTTGAAACCAATCACAGAAGTACTTGAATCACCATTTTAGGTCAATATGTCTTGAAATAATTATTGGGAAAGGGAGACAACTTTTGTGAGAAGTGCTCTACATTATCCTTTCTCTTTCTCCCTGTTGCCAAAAATTTTTCTAACCTCTGGCATATAAAATTTTCACCCCTCTTGTGTATTCTTGCACTTTATCACTGTCTCTCCCTTTCCTCCCTTCACAGCTCCCCAACCCCGGAAAATCTTCAGTTCCTTGGTAGACAGAGGTACAATTCCAATCGGGAAGACAGAGAAGTAGTATGGCACATAAGGTGAAGTAGCAGGTCCTGCACTTGAGTCATAGCAACCCTCTGCAGCAGTGCACACTGGGGCAGAGTGGCTGGAAAGCTGCCCAGCAGAAAATATCCTGGGGGTACTGGTTGACAGCAGCTGAACATAAGCCAGCAGTGTGCCCAGGTGGTCAACTGGGCCAATGGCATCCTGGCCTGGATCAGCAATAGTGTGGCCAACAGGACCAGAGCAGTGATCATCCCCCTGTGCTGGGCACGTTGAATCCCAGAGTCAATTTTGGGTCCCTCATGACAAGAAGGACCTTGAGGTACTGGAGTGTGTCCAGAGAAGGACAGAGGAGTTGGGAAAGTGTCTGGAGTGCAAGTTTGATGTGGGGAAGCTGAGGGAGCTGGCAGGAATCAGCCTAGAGAACAGGAAGCTCAGGGGAGACCTTATCACTCTACAACTACCTGAGAGGGGCTTGGGGCCAGGTGGGGAGCAGTCTCTTCTCCCAAGTAAAAAGCAATAAGACAAGAAGAAATGACTTCAGGTTGTGTCAGGGAAGGTTTAGGTCGCATATGGGGAAACATTTCTTCACTGAAGGGGTAGTCAAGCATTGAGACAGGCTGCCCATGGGAGTGGTTTATTCACCATTACTGGAGGGATTTAAAAGAACCATAGAACTTGTCAGATTGGAAAGGACCACAGTGGATTACCTGGTCCAACCTCCGTGCTCAAGCTGGATCATCCTAGAGCACATGGAGACATGAAGTTTTGGCACTTAGGGCTCTGGTTTAGTGGTGGACTTGACAATAGTTAGTTCATGGTTGCATCCACTGATTTAAAGGGTCTTTCCCAACCTGAATAGTTTTTTATTCTATTATTGGATAGTTACTACAGATCTGTGGGAGCAAGGAAACACATGCTAGAAGGGAAGAGACTGTACTGAACTTGTGTTGTGAGTGTGTTCTGTAGAGACAAGAATGCAGCCAAATACTATTTAATTGAAAGGCGCAGTGATACTGAAAAAAAACAATCCAAAACAGGTCAGTAAAACTGAGGCAGCTCTGGGTAAAGTGTTGATGACTGAGAGCATGGTGAGATCTCAGATAGATACCTAACTTCTGTGGTTCATCTCAACTCTATTCATTGCCCGTGATCATGTCTCCTACTTTAGTGTACTTCCAGGTCTTAGGTTCCAGATGAAGTCATCAGCTCTTCAGAGACAGTTTATAGGAAGACTGGACACCTCACAGAGTCTTCTATATTCCTATCACAAAGGGAACACACTAAAAATTAGGTACTTTAGCACATAAGTTTTGGATCATTAAACCTTTGAAAGGAAAATTTGTTAACTTTTTCTCCAGTTGTGAGACTGGAGAATACAGCTGTGCATCAAGTCACTGTGTCTGCTAGTCACGACCATATGAAAAACGCTGTTGTACTGCACACTGCACTTGAGAAAATTATGTTTGATTTACATGTGCAGAGGAAGTGCTTCAGAGACCTGTGACTCAAGTCAAATCATAGCTAATTTCACCATAACACCTCAAATTTCTTCAGTTCCTGCATAATTTCTTTTCAATTAACATGAAATATATAAGTAGATCCCAGTTCCATGTTCTATCTCCAGAAATCTTGAAGAAAAGGGGGCTTATCTGCTGGAGTAGACTAAGCGAAAAAACCAGCCCAGAAGCATTTGGGAAAATGCAGTAGTTGGTAAAATTATTTTGAAAGGGAGCATGAAGAAAAGAAGACTGGAAATCATTCTGTAATGTCAGCTCTATGAATTTTTGTGCCTTCTGCTCTAGCAGTGTTCAGTTTGTAAAATAGTACAGTGTAGGATGTGAAAAGCAGGTTTCTTTGGAGAAACAGACAATGGTATCTGAATTTCTACCAAAAATGAAAGGGAAAACAAGGGAGGGAAGAAAACAGATTCTTTAGGGGCCTGAGAAGATTTGTGAAACATACATTTTTGTAAAGTTGGCAAGACTAGTGGGTGCCAGATGATAATTGCAAGGGGCCCTACGGGCAGAAGATCAAGCCAGGGCTTACTCCTGTTAATAACAAAAGATGTAAGAGGCCAAATGTGGCATACAATTAAGGCAGGCTCTTGCAGAAGAGGAAACAGGTCACACAATAGGAAGATGTTCGTTTCCCCTCCCTACCTCTTGGCAAGACATGGCACCACAGCAGGCAACAGTGAAAGATGCTAAAGAAATGTTGCATCAAGTAAGCAAACACACATATACAGCTGGGTTTAAAAAAAAAAGATAGATGCAAGAGGCAAAAAACCACTATGTCAGAAAGAATATTAATCACAAGACTGACAGTATTCAAAACATTTTGGGAGCTTCAAACCAGAGATTGAGCTTCAAGCAACTAGCTGTCAGATTTCTCTGAAGGTTGGAATATTCACAGAACCTTATAGATCACAGGGAAAATGTAGGAAATCTGTCAGAACAAAGCCCATTAAACGCGTGGCTAAAAGCTAGAATGCAATATCATGGTAAAACTTGCAGAATTATCTTTCAAACACATTAACTTGTTACCACTGAAAGCCTGAATTTAGAGTAGCAAGAGCTGTGAATCCAATCAAAACATCGTCCTCAAATATAGGGATTGCACTGAGTTTTCCTCAGAAAGAAGAAATGGATCTAACATGTACTCTTAAAGCTGTAATGATCCCACATTGAACCAGATAGTTAGAATTTGGTCCCAGTAAACTCAACAGTGGAAGCCAAAATATCTAAAGGAAGAGGAAATTAACTGAAAATGAGAAACAACGTATATAAAGGTAGTATGGGATGTAAGATTTTTACTTTTCTCAAAAGATTCTAATTGAGGTACAGAAATAAGCACCTCTTAGCTTAAATCTCATATTTACCTCTGTGAATCTCAACCAGGAAGCAATCAGAGCTGCCCAGAGGTTAATTGAGCCTAGAGTACCACTTGTCTGGCTTAGATGCCACTAGAAGTTGGATGAGATTTTACAAAGGTGTCCAGACTTGTGAAAGCACTAAAACTGGGATATAAGTCCTCACAAGAGCCTGTAAAACTGTGAAAACTGTCTGCACTGCCAAATGTGCACCCAAACCTTCACCTTAAGTGTTCTATGAAGGCTAAATTGGTCTACAGCTAAACATTACTTTTCAGTCTAAGTCTCAGAAAAGGCATTAGGTTTTGTACACTATATATATATAT
>NW_008667721.1:0-9440 GCF_000695815.1 Acanthisitta chloris
TCTATGAGTCTATGATTCTATGATTTTCATGAATTTTGGAGCCCAATAAATGAGTTTTTAAGTAGAAGGAGAGGACAGAGATGAAAGGGGGAAAAAAAAAGAAATGGAAGCAAGGAAACAAAATGGATCAGGTGTGGGTAAAATTATTCAGCCTATGAGAAGGAAGAGAGCAAACCTCATGAGTGCTACTTCACTCAGAGCTTAGAAAAAGGCATTATTTCTTTGCTGGGCAATGTTTGCCATTATCAGTTACTGATATTTCAAGCATAACATGGGCAAAAGAAATAATGATAAAATAAACTCAGTTCTATTTTCCTTCCCCTCTTCACTTGATAAGTGCAGGGACAAAAACTTCAGACTACTAAAAGATGCATTTATCTATTTACTTATTTACTATGTTACCAAAAGTCAATGTACAGTTCTATTTGGTAATGTATTTCACCATGAAACATTGAAGGATCTGCTTTCTCCCATGGAATATTTAATGCTATATAAACCTCTGCTCATAAACTAACCAAAAGGGATATTAATTATCTCATATTGGTCATGATATGTATAATTACAGGTAAGAAATGCATAGTTGAAATGTGTGTCTCTTCTTTTTTCTGCTCTATCTAATCACAGGACATTGCTAAAACATTAATAAACAAGGGATCCAGATATGAATAAGGTATCACCAAGTTTACTCCACTGCAAATGATTTTTCACTAGAGCTACCCACAAAATAGCTTTTTTCTTTCCTGACATGCCTGAGTCCAAAGCTGTAAAATATGTATTGAAGTCCCTGGTTTGAGGCAGGACAGATCCAGCAGTTCTGAAGAGCTCCTGTGTGGGACACTGTGATGAATGGGCACTTTGGACAGAAGTATTTCAGTTTTCAAGACAAAATGTTCTGGGTGACTTTGTTCACTTGTGGTTTTTTCTTCCTTCCAGGAAATGGTGACCTTTCCATGGAAAGCAAACACCCCTTGCAATTTGTGAAAAAGAGGGTTGTAATTTTTTATTCACCTGTTTAAACTGGGACTTTGTTTCCCCCATCCTTTCCACCACTTCGTGCCTGTGTTGCTGGATTAGGGCTGAGACTGTCTGTTTTGCAGAGCTGTGGTAAAAAAGCCATCCTTTCCACCACTTTGTGCCTGTGTTGCTGGATTAGGGCTGAAATTGTCTGTTTTGCAGAGCTGTGGTAAAAATCCATTTCTTGAGTGATTCTGGGCTCAGTCTCTGCAGTCTTGCACCAGTGTGAAAGAGCAGAACTTGACTCCCACTCTTGTTCTATGTTGCAGGCTGCAAACAGCATTTCAGCCACCACAGTGAGACAAAATGAAAGCAACACAGCATATGCACACGAGGTTTGCATATACTTTTAGTTTCTCAATGATCTTTTTTTTCAGCTTTACTCTTGCTGCAGCATTTTGTTCCCAAACAACTTCTGATTGCTGTGTTTAAATTAGAGATTTTCACCTGCAACTCCATCAATGTTAATTCTGCTGCAGAAATACAGATGAGAGTGAGACTTTGTCTTCCCTCCTGAGACCTGCAAAACCTACAGACATAAAATGTTTGTACATTTTCAACAACCAGATAGTTTAACAAGCCCTTCCTTAAATTTTGTTCTATATAAATAAGCACCAGTAAATGTTTTGGCTTTAAACACCTTGATTGTTTAGCATGCAGAAGTTTAGACATGTCAGCTCTGGTTGTTTGATTTATACCTTTGACCTATCTCTAATTATTTTAACCTTATAATTTGCATAAATCCAATCTCTGCTGTCAGACTTGGAAGACAACAGATATCCTCTTATGCATTGTGATTCACTAAAGAAATTAGAGGTGTGATACTAGGTGGGCTTTTGCATTTGACCCTTTACAACTTCTTCCAACTTTGAATTACTCCAGTGAATTTTTCTGCTCTTGAAAGTAAAAGATGTAGAGAATAGATTACTGCTGAGTGCTGCCTCGTGTTAGGGAAGCATTTTTTGCCTCCTTCTGACAAAGAGGATCGATGACTGCCTGCAACATTTGTGCTGTACCTGAGCTGCCCAGCTCAGCAGGGAGGTTTGGACTGTGGCTCTCAGGAAATTCAGGTCAGAGGCACTGGTTTGCTTCATTATATCAGCCATCAAACTTGTAAACTTGAATTTGAATCCTGTTTTGAATTTCAGACACTGACTCATCAGGCCACAGGGAATTCAGGTTTTTGAGACCTGGAGTTTTGGTTCAAGCCCATTTTGAGCTGTGAGGATGCTGCCAGACTGCTATTGACACTCAGCACTGCACGAACTGGGAGATCTCTCTGTGGGGTTAATGGCCCTTTCTGGCTTTTCTTAGCTCCCTGGAGCCAGAGTGAACATCTTTCCTGTGTAGGTGGTGAAAAGATAGGTAATATTTCATGTGAAATGGCAGTTTCAAACTTCCAGAATTTATTTCAGCAGATTTCCCTCCCTGTGCAGTGAACAAGCAAGCACCTTGGCTGAGCAGAATGAGCATGCAGAGCTGGGAGAGAGTCTGCCCTTCTGCAGATGATGCTGGTGTCAACATGATGGCATAATAGCTGGTATAAATGATGAGATCTTACTCCTTGAGCAAGTGAAACCATTCTCCAGGGGCATAATGAATAAATGGTGAGATCTTACCCCTTGAGCAAGTGAAACCATTCTCCAGGGGGAGAAAGGTGTCCAACAAAACCAGTGGCCTTATCAGGCAGGGTTTAATGCATAAAATTGAAAAGTTTATTTAACTGGCATTTGCTTGGTGCTTTAGCTCTGTGCAAAAGGGTTGTTGGTACTTCCTTACCTCACAAAACATGGTGACAGAATAAATGGTGAGATCTTACCCCTTGAGCAAGTGAAACCATTCTCCAGGGGGAGAAAGGTGTCCAACAAAACCAGTGGCCTTATCAGGCAGGGTTTAATGCATAAAATTGAAAAGTTTATTTAACTGGCATTTGCTTGGTGCTTTAGCTCTGTGCAAAAGGGTTGTTGGTACTTCCTTACCTCACAAAACATGGTGACAGGCCTGAGTGTGTTAACAGACGTGGAGCTGTTGTGATGTTGCAATAATGAAGGCCATTACTATCTATTAGCTCAGATGGATTAAAAGGTTAAACCACTTTCTGGTGAAAATTAATTATGCCGAGAATTCAGTTAGAAGTGTTCTTTGATGTCTGGCATTTGCATGTCTGTGATGAGGAATAGGTCACCTGCTATGTGCATAAACTCTCAAAGCTTACAAGAAGAGGAGTAGCAAAGTTCCTTGCTAATCTACTTCTGCTTAAGGATGAGTTTCTTACCAATGTGGAGGAAGTCACACTTCACTGATGTGATTATCTGCAGGTTGACTAATACTGGGCAGGAATTAGAAGCATCTTTGAGGTTTTATTTAGCAATAGTCTCACTATCCTCCTTAGCTGGAGCAAGGAGAACTCTCTGTCCTTATTCAGCCTGCTCCTGGGGTGGTGCTGGGGAGAAAGCTGATACTAAAGGGTGGAAATGCAATGTATTTAATAAAAATGTAACCAATAAGGCATTCATCAGTCTGGCCATGGGCTGCATGTCTCTTCCACACCCTGAGGTTTGATTACCTACTGACACTGACAGCACTGCTTGCCAAGTAGAGTTCACCTGGACACAAGTAGTTTTCTGGGTCAGTGCCAGAGAGCTTATCACTCTGCACACCTAGCACTTAGCAGGTTTGTTTCAGTCCTACCCCTGCCTTGCTCTGTGTCTCTACTTCATGGGGCAGTGTGACATGTTGTTGGCAAAGTGTCTAGCACAATCTGGGAGTGACCCAAGACCTAGTAGCATCTTTAAATACACACATTCCTTTATGGAGAGAAGAGAAGGAACTAGATTATGATGACCTGTAAAAATAAATGCTTTGAAAATGAGGTCAGTGAAACACAGTTAGGAAATTACTTGTAGTGAAGATTTATCACCTTCGCGGTAGTAAATGTTGCCAGTCTGTAGTTACTGTCCTCATGAGAAAGATGTCAATGAAGTGGCCAAGGCCCTTCTCTTTGCAGCTCCTGACAGTCATGCAGCACACTGGTTTGGTTTCAGAGTAGCCTCAAAGATGCTAAAAATCTGCAGTGCAAACTTGTACAATCTTCTCACTTTCTCTACAGCCTCTTCTGGTGCCAGCATGAGAGTTAATCATGGTTACAACTCTTTATCTCTCCACAAGATCATAATATGGTTAATAGCCTTTTTCTACCTGTTTTTTAATTGTTTAGAAAAGCCTAAATCTTTAACTTTTTGTCTGCTGCTGTGGTCAGGCCTCATATGAAATATGTCGTCTTCATTTATTTGGGGAACAGAATCTGAGAGATCTGTCATGTCTTTAGATATTTTACTCTGAAAAATCGCTGTATGGACCAGCTCAGCAGCTACCACATTTGGTGCCACTTCATGTGCTTTCAGACTCATCAGAGTTCATGTTACTATCCTATGCAGCCCATTATGTGTTTTAAATAATGCTCTTAAAAGGAAAACTGGAAGATTTAAAAATCATAGAATCATAGAATTGTTTTGTTTGGAAAAGGTGTTTAAGATCATTGAGTCCAACTATAGGTCAAGTTCAACCATTAATGGATAAATTAGTCTTCTCAGTTTTGAGCAGCAAGGTGGACTCAGCAATGGGACTCTGCATTATCTTAGCACCTCTAGAAGAGCTGTGAGTTTTTAGCATCTTATATGCTTGAATTTGCCTGTTTTTCAATTTTTGCTAATGTCTATGGTAGTAGACATGCTTATAGATTAAAAAAAGCCCTGGATGAGGAGTGAGTCATTGTGTGCTCTTTATGTTAGATTGCTTTTCAAACTTTGGAGTGACGAGAGTGAACAACTCATTAATTTTACTTCTACTGGTCTCTTTTCATGCACTTCATGCATATAAATCTCTAAAACCCCACAATTCAAGCTGACTGATACAAAGCCAAATTCAACTTCAAGGCAAAATTTGGCCAAAGCATATCTTCACGAGTGCACGTAAGTGTTCTCTCTGTTTTCTTTACGCTTTGGGATATTATGTCTTCATGCACACATATTTGACTTCTCAGCCCTCTTACAGACAATCTCAGTTGAAAGTTTGAACATAATAATGGGTTTGTGAGCCTGAGATATCAACTGATTGCTCCAGTTACTCTGTGAACAGAGACAGTGTTGGGGTAATTCTTAAGATGACAAAATAGACTTGCAACTGTGTTTAATCTTAGTCTATTATTGCTGAAGCAATTGTTGATTTCACATAGGGCAATTAAGTGCTCAGTATTGCTTCTGCCTGGAGAGAGTCTTGCCTTAGAAAATAGAAACAGAGAGCCCAGTTGGCTCTGTGTTTGCAGCACTTTGCACACCTCTGCTTTTGACCTTTATGTAAATGAAATAGCCATTCCACATCATTGAAACCTTATGCTTAGAGCAGTTTGAAGTATTGGATACCTCTCAGACCAGTGATGCCAGAGCAATGTGCAAGCTACAAAGAGGAAGGTGATTATGTGAATCAAGAGTTGCCTTCTCAAATGAACAAGTCACGAACATTTTCCTTTCATGACACTTGGGAGAAATGTGAAGCTTTGTGAGCAATTTGGATCTGTTAAATCCAAAACTTTACACCATCAAATATAGTCTGTAATTAACTAATGATCTCCATTGTCTTCCACTGTACAGGAAGCCTGACTGGGAGTGAGGATTTTATTAGATGACCTGGTGGTCAAGTTTTGAAGATACATCTTTGGAAAAGTGATACTAAACTTCCTTTAGTAAGTGCTCACTTACTAAAGTGGACAACATCAGAATAAAGTTTATAATTCATTACTCATGACTTGTAACTCAGCTCTTACCACTATCTCCCTGTGGTTAAGGGCTCTGGCTTCATGCAGGACTATTTCATTTCTAGGTGCACTCTTTATAGATGTAACATAACCAAGTACAGTGCTACTTTGATGAGCTGTGGCTTGTAAATTGGATATCCTTGGACAAGTGTTGCTTAGCATCTCTACTTACTGCACAACTAATGGCAAGAGTTTATCCTTAAGTTCATCCCTAGTGTAATTCCAGTAAGGAAAATGGAACCAGGCATGCCTATACTGCTAAGTGCTTTTTTTTTCCTTCTTCCCATTATTCAAGTCTATGGTGCAACTGCAGAAGTGGGAAATAAAAGCAGCTGAGGAAGAAATAAGAAAAAATGGACATCTGGTGACTTTGTAGCTCCACTTGTGCTATGGTGGAGCAGTGCAAGAGTGCTGAAAATCAAGCAGTACATCACGAGGATTCCAGCTTTTATCTGAAGAATATCTCTTATCCATAAAGATCATGAAGAGCTTTACACTCTTGGAAGTGTGAATAACACTGTTCAGTCCTTTTAGTCAGAGAGGTGAAAAGGCAGTCATTGGACTGGGAAAGGGTAATTGACTGATGGCTTCTGTGACCCTGCTACTCAGAGAGAGAAGGACCTTGTCAGTCAGGCAAAAAATTACTGCTTAGGAACAAGCCCAGAAATTCAGTCATATAACTCCAATTATTAGTTAGGTCTGTGCATTTTAACCCTTCATGCAATGCTTTAAAAATGCAAGATCACACAAAGCTAACAGCAGTTTGAAGGCATTTATGCCTTTAATGAGAAACTTCCTAGCTGTTAGTGTCCTTCCTTTAAAAGCACAATTAGAGAGCAGTGGGAGGGAAGGGAAGGTGGTGAAACCCGAGGGAGCCTCTGGGAGCTTTGCTTCCTGCAGTGCTAATAGTGCTCCGTGGAGGCAACTTCATGTAGGGGGTATGATGTGTGACTGGCAAAGAAGGCTGACGGTCACTGCTCCAAATTTTGTTTTCACATTGAAATGTAAGAGGAATTGCTCAAGCCTTACAGTGGCTGAGAGCAGATTTTGGCACTGTCTTCCATTTGTGGCCCCCCCTATGATAAGATGAAAGCCTTGCAGTCCAGCAGAGTTTGAATGACCTTTATATCTCAAGGTTGCACAGGGTTTTTTTGTCTGAACTTCTAAGGCTTTCCTTGCTGCTAATCTTATGTATAGAAATAGAAATTGTTCCTGGCATGTAAATGCACCTGCCCCAAATCAAAGTCTGAGTTTGACTTCTGGAAGACACCAGGAGAGATCTTTTCTCTTCCTGTTCTGCTGTGCAGTAGCTCTGAATACGTTGGCTTGTGGATTTTGCCCAAGGAAGATCTCAGAAGTCTCCTGTGGTGGTTTGTTATTGTCATCAAATGGACTTAAAAGAAAGAAAACAACTTGCTGTGTTTTCAGACAAAACTAAAACATTTTATTTTTGCTCTTGAAGGCTGTTTAGAAGGGGCCATGTACTGTTTCAACTGACTAGAACTTTCCTGATGTGTTTCATCACTTTCTGATTCAACATTTAAGTCTTTGGAAAAGTTGCTTAAAGCATTGAGGTACCTCTGTGGGGTTTTTTTTCCCATTTGAAAGGGAATTTCATTTCTTTAAAGTGTCAGCAGGTATTTAGAGTACAACCTTTCTATAAGGAGAACCAGCCTTTGTTATGTGTGATTTATCTGTGGGATGTTCCTTCATTTGTCATTGGAGAGGCAAAAAAGTAGGCAATCTGGAGGGAGACTGTAGTGGTGTGAGCAAAGACAAGTTGTCCTGCTGCAAAGCTTGTTGCTGGCCAGCTCTGCCTACGAATGAGCAATGGGGCTAGAGAATGGCAGAGCTGGGTTACAACACAGCTGCATGAATTTAGGGCAATTTGAATCTGAATTATTTCTGATTATTTGGCCTCAACTGCTGATGGCCAGCAGTGAACATAATCGTAGGAACATGCCCATTTCTGCCATGGAAGTGATCCTTGATTGTGGCATGGATAAGTGTAGAAAGTTGAACAATGTCTTTTTTTCTTTGCTCTAAGGCAGATTTTTGTGGTTGTTTCCAGAGATCAGGCAAAGGCTCTGATCTGAGACTGAGCGCATCAAGCCAACCTCTCTTTAGATTGATTTTTGATATTTATGAATGCTGTGGTACTGCAGATGGATGTTATGAACTATATCTTATGGTTTTATCTGTCCAAATCTGAATACAAGCACTGTATAATAAGAAAGACATTAACTTAGAAAAGCAGATTTATAATGAAGCAAAAAAACCCCACCACCTTAATACAAAGTTAGGATATAACCAAATAGTCTTGCATCACTTGTCTCAGTCTCTTAATTAGCGGCTCATAATTTCTTGACCTTGAATAAAGCCTGTAGGAGACAGTTCCTGTGGTGCTGTGGTGGGTTGACCCTGGCTGCTTGCCAGGTGCCTACCAAAGCTGCTCTATCACTCCCCTCCTCAGCTGGGCAGGGGGGAGAGAATACAACGAAAGGTTCGTGGGGAGAGATCATTCAATTACCATCACGGGCAAAACAGCCTTGACTTGGGGAAATTAGTTTAATTTATCACCAATCAAACCAGAGTAGGATAATGAGAAACAAAACCAAATCTTAAAAACACCTTCCCTCCACCCCTCCCTTCTTCCCAGACTTACCTTCACTCCCCGTTTTCTCTAACGCCTCCCACCGTGGTGCAGGGGGATGGGAATGGGAGCTGCCATGAGTTCATCACACCTTGTCTCTTCTGCTCCTTCCTCCTCAGAGGAAAGACTCTCCACACTCTTCCCTGCTCCAGTGTAGGTCTCTTCCACAGGGTGCAGTCCTTCAGGAACAGCCTGTTCCAGCGTGGGTCCCTCATAGGGTCTCAAGTCCTGCCAGCAAACCTGCTTTGGTGTGGGCTCTTCTCTCCATAGTGCTGCAGGTCCTGCCAGGAGTCTGCTCCAGCGTGGGTTTTCCACAGAGTCACAGTCATCTTTTGGCCATCCACCTTCTCTGGCATGGGATCCTCCGTGAGCTGCAGGCCAGGTGGATGTTTGCTCCCCTGGAGACCTCCATGGGCTGCAGGGGAATCTCAGCTCTGCTGCTGGGAGCACTTCCTTCCCCTCCGTCTTCACCGACCTTGGTGTTGGCAGAGTTGTTGCTCTCACCTATTCTCACTCCTCTCTCCAGATGCTGTTGCTCTTTTCCTCCCTCTTTCTTAAACCTGTTATCCCAGAGGTGCTATCACTGATGGTCTCAGTCTTGGCCAGTGGCAAGTTCATCCTGGAGCCACTGGCTCTGTTGGACACGGGGGAAACTTCTGGCAGCTTCCCACAGAAGCCACCCCTGTGGCCTGCTGAATACCAACCCCTTGCCAGGCAAACACAATACGTGTGCTCAGTCTGGCATCATTGGTATTGATTGGTGTAGGCCTGAAATTCCGAGGAGCTGATGGGTATAGAGAAAATACCTTGTGCTGTTCAGTGTATAAAATATATGTGGGTTTTTTTTCCTGAAGTGGAGCTGAATAAATACTATTTATTTTTCACACTCCTTAAATGAGGAACACAGTGACTGACTGTAGCTATGAGGTGTACATATCCTATTGAAACAAATGATGGGGA
>NW_008667721.1:9469-11861 GCF_000695815.1 Acanthisitta chloris
GAGCTAAGTTCATATAACACTGTCTCAGTGACTGACTGATTTTGCTGTTTAGTAGATGTGACATTTAAAAGTTTAATCATGATCCTGCAGCATTCACTAGCTCATTCTAAACTGTGGAATAAGAAATGGAGCATTTGGCATGCTTTCAGGCACACTGCTATCTGCTGCAAAGTACTCAGTAATATTTCTAAATGCATGGATCAACCTTTTCATCTATTGATCTCAAAATGTTTTAGTGAGTTAAGTAAGAATCATCACCCTTCCTAGTGAAAAAAAAAGAGAGGAAAGAGAGAGATAGGAATGAAGAACCTTTGCAAAATCTATTTCTCCTAACCATATATACAGTAGGAGACTGGTGTAAAGGACTTCTGTGGTTTAGGAGAGTCTTTCAGGGTCTGAGCTTTGAGACTCAGTTCTGTTTACAATGAGACTTTTATAATTTTCAAAATACCAACTCTGTCTTGACAGTGTTGTAGGTGGTTGCACAGACAAGGACAGTATGCTAAGTGTATCTCTTTCTCCCTGTTTTCAGATTTTGTTTAGGAATCCAAGCAGTAAATCACAGGTAAAAAAGAGAGAAAATGTAAATTATACTATGATATTGAGTTTAGTCTTATTATAGATATCAAGCAACAATACTGAGCTGGTGGAGACCAGTTTTAAACTCTGGAAATGTCAATGCTACTATGCGTGTGGCTTAAATTACTTTTTCCAATGAAGAAGAAACATGGAAATGTGTTCAGATATTTTCTCTGTCTTCAGTGACGTGACATAAATTTGAATTCACAGTTTTAACTGAGGTTTTTGGGTATTTTTTCCCCAATCTGTTAATAAAATGATACTGTTGTGGATAATTGAAATTATACTCACATACTTTTAACTTAGGTTTACCTGAGACGTTGTAGGGACTATTTTACATGGGCAAAAGCACATAGACTATTGGGAGGGATTTCTTTTGCTGAGTTAATTGAGGGATTCTGAAAATTTGATTGTATAAATTGAGTCTGAATCATAATCTACTTTTAAGAATAAGGCAAAGGAAAAAACTGAACCACATACATCAAAAATAAATACAAATATCCTTTGGACCCTTACTCAAATGTTTCTCTAAGGAGTGAAATAGGGTTTGCTTTTATGCACCCTTCAAATGTCAGCACTGTTTTGGAGAGTTGAGGAGGAAACACCTTCCTTGCAGTTATGATGTGATATTTTTGGAATCTTCATCTGAAGATTTTTCTGGCAGTACCTTGGGCATCTGATGTGGTGATTGATGTCAGAGTCTTAGTTTTACCAACATGAAGCAGCTGTGCTGTCTCTGGCCTCCTTTCTTCCCAGCACTTCTGCCTGATGTTATTAAACTGGTTTAATGGTCTGGTTGCACCTGTGTTCTCTTAGGAATCATCAGTTGTAGCCACCCTTGTTTTGAGACTGGATACACAACACCAGCAGATGTGTTTTCACCCTGGGGCCTTGAGCATCAGCCCTGGTGCTGTGCCAGGGATCCTGCAGCTTTCTGAAAACCACATGAGGTAGGGAGTGTACAGTTAATGCATCTTGTGAAAAGCAGCTCTGGGATTAGGGTGAAGACTGAGAAAATGAAGGGGTGTTGGTATGAAACATGATGCTGTGTTTCCTTAGTTTGGTCTGGAATTTGACCTGTCCCATGTAGTTGTTTACTGGCTTTATACAGTGAGTGCTCTTCTCTCCCTTCAGTTCTGGGGCAATGTGGTGTTCACCTAATGGTGTTTTCATTGTACAGATTCAGTGGGGGAACAACAGGAAGCAGGAGGATGGGAGACAAAACAATCATGGTGTTGAGAGGCTCCAAACTGCACCAAACCTTCAAACCAAGATTGTGGCACTTGCTGCCACCAATATGTGTTGATATTCATTGCATGTGATTACCTATCGTAGTCATAGTATGTCACAACATGTAAGGAAATATTTCCCATCTTATACAGATAAGGAACTGAGAGGAAATGTAGACATTAAAGAGAGCCTACAGATGAACCAGGAGTTCAACAAGGTTCAGGGAAAAAGAGCCTTTATTCAGTATTCTTTAACAACACTCTCCTCCCTCCTTTTACTTGTGCTTTTCATTTCTTTCTAACTGGATGTTTAACCTGCTTTTCCTTTTCTGTGTCATTTGCCCTTCTGCTATTTTCCAGAAATAAAAAGCTTTGCTCGTACTGGTAGCCCATGAACCCCACCAGAGAGCACCTCTGCAGTGTAGACTGTTTGTCAAGTAGATGCTTCGTGGGGAGAGCAAAAGGTGATTGCACAAGGTGATAAACCTAGTACTCAGGCAGAAAGAGTGGAAAAAGGTAGACTGCCAGTCAGGAGAATGTGTCTACTGGGCTCTTGTAAAGTGGTATGATAAAGCCATGTGTAG
>NW_008667721.1:11877-14742 GCF_000695815.1 Acanthisitta chloris
AGAGATTAAAAGTGACTTTAGCTTCTGTGTCAGAGAGATGATGGATGAAAACTTCTGATCTATGCATTTGCTCAGTGAAGTCTATTAAGATGCAAGTCTAGGTTGAATTTAGTATGCTAATTTCAGACCAAGTCTATTACACAGATGACTCTAACGAAATACGCTTCCTTAGCAGACCCTACAATATTTCTTAATGAAAACAAAGTTCAATATTCTAAACTGTAATCTGTGCATATGTAGAGAACTGATCATTTAAGAAGGATAAATGTTCACTCATGGTTTCTTTTCTGGACCCAGCAAAATTCCCACTCACCTAACACCTTATTTCTCTGAGCTCTGTTAGCTCGTTCAGCACTCATGTTCTAATGAAAGTTACATTCAGGAAAGTTTTATGTATCCTTTAACACCAAAGTTTCCATCAGAACTTCCTTTCCTCACCCTGTTGCCTTCTCTGCTCCTTTGTGTGAAAAGGTGCAATTCCTGGTACCACAGTGAGTTGTTATTTCTGTTATTAGTACAGAGGAGGTTAAATACCTCTGGTGTCCCTACAGTGAGTCAGGTACATGTTGTAATCCTGAGTTACACAGCCATAGCTGTGGAGCACCTTTCTCCTGCTTCTCTCTAAAGTCCTTTGAGTAGCATTTCGTGACCCTCAGCACTCAACCCCAGGTATGCTTAAGTCCTCAGAAAAGTATCATGAAGAGGGAAGAGGCAGTACCCTGGAAGCAGAGCCCCATCCAGGCAGTGGTGGGATGGCTCCGAGCAGCGCTCGTCTCACTTGGTGTGGCAGGAGGTTATCAGCACTCTCCAGTGTTAGGGAGGAGAACTTAACTCTACTTTTTCATTTCATCTTGACCCACCAGTTTGTTTCTATTAAAACTTTCCTAGGGATTCAGGGGGTAGCACCAATTCTGCAAGTGCAGAGGTTTCAGGCAAGGCATACCTGTTGGTTGAGGAACTGGAAAAGCCCACCTGATCCTATCTCATATTTTACACCAATGCTGAATACTTGTTTAGATCAGAGAGAATTCTACTGCAGTGTTAAGTTCATAAACAGAAGTTAAGTAACCAGACTGAACACCAAGTCAGACCCAGGCTTAAAACCTGTATCATCTCCTTGCTGCTGTGCTGGGTTTTTTTCCCACTGGAACATGCTGCTTTCTTAGAATGTTTGTCTTTGATTCCAGAAATAAGTACATGAAAATGAAATAAGAGCAATAAAAGAATTTCCTTAGCCATAAAGCATGTGAGTAGATGGAGTGCAGATACAGCAAAGCTCTAGAGTGTTGCTGTCACCACTGGTGCAGGGATTGCTCTGAAGTGTGCCTGGATGTTAACTTAGGGTTAATACAGTCAGTGTCCCCAGTAAGAATATTTTCAAGAGTAAACATGTTCAGATATTCCTTTACTGTTTCTGCTAGTAATCAGCTTTGGATTTTAGGAAATGGCTTATTTGTTCAATAATTTTTTTTTCTTTTTTTATATCAGACATTGTAGCTTCTGCTATCCTATACATCTTCTAGGTACAGATGGTGCAAAAGCCATAAATTTCCTGTGTTCAGAGAGATAATGTATTAAGGGAACTGTGATATATATACTAGAAATACTGTATACCTGTAGGAAATACAGCCTTGTATTTCTACCTAACCTATTTACATGAAGTTATTGGCACCCAGAATTTTCATACTTCTGTACCTACCACAGCAACCTGCTGTAAAGTTTCTGTGGTCAGTCATTCCCTGCTTTGCACCTTATTTATGCATTGCACAGTTGATGTCAAATCAGACCTGGCACTTTGTTTATGCTGCACTGATTTTGCCCAGATATGAATGACTGACAGGACTGCAATGCAGAAAGGAATGAGACCCCTATTTCTGCTATGTGTGTGCTCTTCTGGGTTTTTTAAAGCACGACAAAAATGCATATCCAAGTCTAAAGGTACAGTAATTACTAGGGAAAAATTGTATTAAAAATTTTTTGTGATGTGACTTGAAGCTGAACAGGCACAACCTAGAGAGATTTGCTGATGAAGTGTTACTGGGGCAGATGGTTTCTGACTGGATGGATAATATAGCAGAAATAGAAAACTACTCTGAGCTGGATGTAGGTGAAGTTCTTTCTTTGAAAGTGTGGGGCAGATGTGAACAAAAGGGGATAATGACTCAACTGAAAAACAAAGCCCAACCTGTTTGTCATTTTACTTCTTTAATAAGATCATAGTAGTTCACTCTCCAATTGCTTTTTAATCCACATTAGTCTAGATTAATTTGTAAAATAGTTATGGATGAATTTAGTAGTGTTTCTTTGTGGTTTTTTTGTTGTTTGAATCAGAGTATTCTGTCCAGTATAGGACTCATTCATGGAGAGCTCATGACATGTATGAATATCCTTTGGAATGGGGACCAAATGTCTTACTAAATTAAAAGTCTGAAAGGTAAAGACCAAATAACACTAGTATTTTCATGACAAATGTTGAACTGTAGCTTTTTCCTACCAAACACTTGATACAGGGAAGATAATGAAAACTGTGCTGCAAGTTAACTTGCCTTTCTGTACTCTTCCACAACTAGTGTTAGCTGCAATTTGGATACTGAAAAAATATGGATGAATTTCTAATTGTAATAAAAGAAAGTTGTCTTTTTATCAATTCTTCCCTGCTCCCACTGAAAACAGAGAAGAAAGATGCATAAACAGGGGAAAGCCAAGAGCTGGCAAGGTCCTCTCTTCTGTCTGGTTATGGTCTGAGGATACAAGTTAGGGGACAGGAGGAAGCGATGAATTCCACTTCAGATGGAGCTCAGTCCGAAATTAGTCAAAAGGTTATTTCAAAACTGGTAAACCCACTGGGAGTTGAAAAATGGGGAA
>NW_008667721.1:14769-20498 GCF_000695815.1 Acanthisitta chloris
TGCACACGTGACATCATTGAAATGAGGTCTACTAGTTCTGAAGTCTGAAAGAGGCAGCAAGCATTTGATTACCCCAGTCGAGTTCAAACATAGAGCCTGGGATGTAAAATGATGGCAGCCTATTTTTTTTTTCTTTAGTATCATGGAAATCGATCACTTTTCATGCATACAGAGTTGATAGACAAGTCCCAGACATCACTGGACATAACCTTATTGATTTTCTTGATAATCAAAAAGAAAAAAACCACAGGGGAAACAAGAGACAAGATGAACTCTAGACCTCTGACTGGCTGATCTCTCAGTTTTACCCATACTTACAGCTTGTTTGTACATGAAAAAAATCCCCCATGTATCTGTTCTTGTCCTTCTCTGCTTTTACAAATGTGGATTCTCTGAATGTGTGCTCAAGCAAAAAGAGAAGAAAGAATAATCAGGGGCAAGAGTTGAAACCCCAAATTTTTGTGAGTCTAGACCTCAGTAATCATTTGGATTTTGTCAGTAATTTAGGCTGTTAACTTCAGCCTCCCTGACATGAATTGGCATTTTTAGGACAAAACTTTATTGCTCAGGAATTCCTTGTTTTGTTTTCTTTTCTTTTTCTCACAAATTTATTTATCTAGAAACTGTGAAAAGAACACCTGAATATCTGAATGAATTCTCCTGCTTTTACCAGTTCTTCTGGGTTTGTGTGGTACTGTAGTCATGGACAAATGGTGCAATTCTCCTGGACATCCAGCCCTACTGCTACACATACAGCTAGGCAAAGGCTTCCAGGATGGAAAAGGCCTTTCTAGTATGGCAAAATCCAGCCTGGCATCATGGAGATACTTATTGTAATTTTCTGTGGATTTTGAATTATGTCAGTCTATTCTCTCTGGTTTTCATATGTAATAATGGCAGTAATAAGTCACTGCAAATAACTCTGCATTTCCAGGCCATTCCAGGAGAAATAAACATCAGAAAAATATGTTATGAAATAATCAGTAAAAAAATGTTTGTGTTTAAATTGAGGTTTCCAGCTGCCTCCTCCACCTTGACATTGCTTTTACTTGGGAGGCAATAGGACTGGAGACATGTCTGTAATAAGAAAAAGTTAAAAGAGAAGGAGAGGGTGAAGGAAGGAAAACTTCCTTGAGGTGTTGTTTCAGCCTAGAGATATGAAGCACTGCATGCACTGACATCAGCCTCTTAAACTGAGTGTTCTCTTCCTGCAAATGCTGGAAACACATGGACAATGTCACTGTCAGCTGTAGGAATTTCAGTCAGATGCAATTCCACTGATTTCTGTGGAAGTCTTTGAGTGGTTGTGCTGGTGAGTTCCTCTCTCTGGCAATCAGCAATAGGGCTCAAGGGAATGGCCTGAAGTTATGTTGGGGAGGTTTAGGTTGGATATTAGGAAAAGATATTTCCCCCAGAGGATGTTTGGGCACTGGAACAGCTCCCGAGGTCAGTGATCACAGCACCAACCTGACAGAGCTCAAGAAGCATTTGGACAATGCTCCCAGGCACAGGGTGTGATTCCTGGGGATGTCCTGTGCTGGGCCAGGAGTTGAACTAGATGATCCTTGTGGGTCCCTTGCAGCTCCGCTCCAAATATGATTCTGTGATGTGGACAGCAGAACAAGAGAGACAGCTGCAGTTTTCAGTTTTGAAAAGGAGGATTTGCTCTAGGGGTTGGTTTAAAATCCAGCGAAGACTCAAAGCACGTGATGAACAGCATCTTAGTTTTGCATTAAAGGAACTAGAAAACTTAAAACTCATGATCAGCAGTGGCAATCAGTGTGCTAGATCCCTCAGAACTATAGGGGAAACGAACTTTCGCATGTGGTTTATATTGTGGTGCATTTTGAACACTCCCTTAAGAGCTGTTCCTACTTCAGCCACAATATGGAAGGCTGTCCAGAGACCATCCCAGAGGTTTCTATGCAGATGACTTGAGTTTTCATCATAGTTTTAAATAAAATAATGTTGAAAGTGATGGAGATCTCTCAGATTAAGTACTCTCTGTTGTGTCTTAAGGTAGTCTTTAGCCACTACAGAAAAGACTGATAACTTAGAGAGTCTCATCCCGAGAGAGCCAGTTTAGATTGTAAGACATAACTGAAGACTTTCCTGGGAAAACTTTGGAAGAAAAACTCCAAAGTGCAATACATTTGTCACCAGATCTAAATTTTATGTAATTTGGATTCTTTATAGTTATATTTCTGTTGTAATATTGCCAGTTTTATTCATTTTGTTCAGTGCTTGCCCATTTGTATGTTCTGTAATTGGAAAACAGAATGAACTATGGGGAAATAACTGTTATACTGGTGCTTTTACTGACTGCTTTTATTCAGGGAGAAGTCAGGCATTAGGGACTGCTCCAGTCCCCTTCCTCCCTCAAAAGAAATGTTCCATAGGGGTTGGTGGAGGAGTGATGTAGACTGTGAACTTTTTGCTTAAATTTTCAAAGCAAAGCTGTAACATTTCTTGCATTGTCTGCTGGAGTGATGGAAGAGAATGAAAACCTGGGAAGGGCTGAGATGTGATTTTCTATGGAGATGACAAATAATGCTGAGAGAGTGGGACAGTGGTGTGTCTGTTGGAGCCAGGGGAGATGGCCCTGAGGGAATGAAGGGAGAGACAGGCAGTGTAGGGGCCCTGTCTGCCACTTATGTCTCACAATGAAAATGCTCAGTTTGTTTTTGTTTTACTGTCTGTGAAAACAAGGAAAAAAAGGTCAGGCTTTTTCTCATGCACTCAAGAAATAAATTTTAAAATCTTTTTATGACCAAAAAGTTTGTCATAGTGGAAAAGTACTGAGAGCTCGGGGTGTAAAGCAGACAGAGGAGGTGGTTACTCTCTGGCTGCAGCAGGGCATGGCAGAGGCAGAGGTGAGAATTAATACGTTTAACAGGAAATATAGGAGAAAATGTGAGGAGCCAAGTGTCCATGAGGCAGTGAGGTATAAAGGCATGGGGATGGAAGGGAGCTCTAGGAGACAATGACCTGACTGTGGAGCTTCTGCATCAGCTCTGTGGGACACAGATTGAGGGAGCTGGATGGAAAATTTGAGGCTGGAGAAAGAAATTGAAGAAGCAGTTATAGACAATACAGTTGCATTTGGAGGTACAGAGGGAAAACTGTATATGTAGAGAGAGAGAAAAATAGAGGACAGTGTAAAGAAGGAGGCCAGTTTAAGTTCATGCAAAGATATGAAGAGGAGAGAGAAACACAGTTGGAAGAGTGCTTGGGGAAGAGAGGAAAAGTGGAAAGGGAGGTCCTGATATCCTGTATGAGATGCCTCATGCTAGTACAGGGATAAAACAGCAAGGGGACATTCTGTGTGACTGCCAAAGTTGCCTTGATGGGAGGTACAGAAAGAGGAAAACTGCAATTAAGTTTGTAAGAACATGTACAAGGGAGGAAAGAGAGTTCCTGTGGAGGCAAGGACAAAAGTGAAGAGACAATACATCTACACTGACTAGGTGAAAACTGCATCAGTTAACTGTCCAGTGGCACTTTTATTGTGGCACTGTCACAAACATCTGCTGTGCTTCCTGTATTCCTGTGATTTCTATTGAGGAACCACAATGCACATGAAAGGTCTTTTGTAAGTGACCAATTAGAGGACAAATAGAAACTGCTTTCCTTGTAGGAGTGCACTGAACAGGATGCTCTGGAAAGGATAACATGGTCTCTGGAGCCAGGGACAGGCTAAGGGAGATGGAGGATTGCTGAGCAGCCTCTGCAGTGTGGGACAGGATGTGTGGACCTGTGCACGTGGCTCTCCCCAGCCAGCCAGCTTCATTCATGCCTCACACTTCTGGGCTTCTACTGGCATAATTATTTTAGAATATATTTTTAAGCTAATGGAAAGGTTTTTAAAAATCCATTGGGATTTGCAGACTTTAAAGAGAGGTTTTGGAGAAAGTAATTGGCTTTGCCTTCATTCAGACACTGAAGCTCAATTTTCAGTGCAGGAGAGCATTAAAAACAGCGAAGAAAAATGGCCTAAGTGCATATAGTTGTAATACATGCTGCATTTGTAGCATCCCCAACAGGATACAAAAACAATATAGCTGAGGCACTTTGCTAGCATGAAAGAGCATCATTCCTTTGGTATTAGTTTATAGCACATGGAGTCATCTCTCACTTGCAGGAGAAGTCACTGAAATAATTTATGTCACTATTAAACAGCTTCACTGCTGATCCATTGCAGCCTCAGCACATTAACTATATTTACCATCTAAGATACAGAAAGGAATCTGTCCTATCTGACGAGGAAGCAATAAAGTTTTAGTGAAATGGATGTAAATCAAAGTTTAAGTTTGCCTAGTAAAAATACATAAAGCTGTGTTTCACATCATGTTTTATGCATAGCAGTATTCTGCATATATGAATAAAACCTGCATTTGTTGGTAAATACTGTTTCCATATTGTGGATTGTTTTGGTCTGTAAATTAAACACTGTGCACATGCAATGATGATCTAAAGAAAATGCAATTTTTTTGCCCAAAATATCCTTTTTTTTTTTTGTAAAAAAAGGTACATTCAGTGGTAGAAAGAGGAGAGGAAAGAGCCTGAAAATGTAAAGCATTCACTTCCTGGACTCTTCTTAGTTTCAAGTGCACAGTTTTCTGTGTATACCTGGTTTTCTACTTTTCTTTTTGAGGCTTGTGGTTTTGCATTGAGCTGTCACTTTATTAAAGTCTTGCAGAGTGTCTGTATATGTGACAGACTGGCCACAGGATGGGGTTTATTGCTGTAAGTCTTTCCTGGAAGATGATTTGGCCACCAAGAACACTTTGTACGTATAAGGTAATGATGCTTTACTCGGTACCAGACAAACACATGCCATGGTTCTTCTGTCCTGGGTTCTCTTGAGATTCTCATTCACTGACTGCCTTTGCTCAGACATCAGCTGAAATAGTAGCCTAAAAGCTGGTGGATGGTTGTTGCTTTTTCTAGACAGGCCTGATTTTTGAATGCTGCTCCTTTCTGCAGTGACAAAGGCCAGCAGGTTTTGGAGTGAGTGGGTTTGATGGCTGGGTGTGCTCCAGTGTGGAGTGACAGTGACTTGAAGATGGATTGCAAAGCAGATGGGAGTGGAGCCCTGAGCGAGTCCACAGAGCTTGAAGGAAGTGCTGTAGGGAAGGCAGAAATAATAAGTGTCTAAGGTCAAGAAAACTCTCTTTTTCATCTAAGCAGGTATTTTGTACCATGTTTGCCAATTTGGACCACACAGTCTGATGAGTTCTGGCTCCTTCAGGCATTAGGTGAGGCATTACCATGGCTGATTTAAATGTTGTGGTGTGCTGGATGTTCTTCAATCCCATAGAGAGGGAAGAAAGGGTCAACCAGAGAAAATCCTGTTGCAGTTAAAGGGCTTTGTGTGATCTGTTGAAGAAGGAAGACATTTTTCTTACATGGCCCTCACCTATCAAGGTTAGAAATTGGGAGGGGGCAGGGAGGAATAGGATGCTTAGTTTTGATGACATGATATTCCAGTATCATCTGAGTGTGGCTCATCTGTTTCACAACTTGTCTTAGGTTTTCCAGGACCACTAACTGGTGTAATAAAACCACTTGCAAAATCTTGCCGTGCCTTTCAAGCTCTGGAGGTAACTTGCCAGTACTGTTTTTAGTTTCCAGGAGAATTCAAGTTACATCATTTGCATTCAAGTCCCACCAGTCCCTGACTACCCCCTGAGACAACTCCATGCCCTCACAGGCTCATGCTGTGACAT
>NW_008667721.1:20521-22793 GCF_000695815.1 Acanthisitta chloris
GTGCTGCATGGGCTATGACACCAAGTTAGCTGGACTCATCTGGCAGGCAGAGCATCTCTCTATGGACTTAATGGTCTTATATGGCTCACAAAATGAGGTCAGATGATAATTTGAGCATGCTATTACATTCTTCCATCTCCTTCTCCTTCTTATCATCATTATTATTACCATCATTATTATTGCCATCATCCTTATTAACAGAACCTTAGCTTATGCATCTCTCCAGCAGAAATAACCCTCAAGGTCTGTCGTACCCAGGCATGAGCAGATGCTAAAAACAAACAAGCTTGTTTGATTCTGTTAGTTTAAAACAGACTTTTATGGTTACTTTAATGTAATCCTTTTGCTTTCAATCTTGAAGGCTTAAAAAATTTCCCTGAGACATATCAGTAAAAGGGGAGCTGTGCTGAAGGAGTCAGCTCTCAGCTATCCCAGCAATCCTCAGAATCCATCAGATTCTGTTTCCTTCATCTTTCATGTGGACAAAGTAACCATGCCCTGTGGGCTGTCTCAGTGTGTCCAATTGCCTGCTGTAACAAACCCATCTTTAGCCTTCCAGAAGTAAAGTAAGGTTGGATTGCTAGGATGAGTAATCTGACACTTGGAAAGAGATGCAGTGGGATAGGTCTACTGCTCTCCAAACAGTGTGCAGAAAAAATAATAGTAAAACTAAAAGATAACAGATAAGCAATAAAAATAGCAAGTCTCTCTTCCTAGGCACATCAATCCTGGCATCATCAGCCCAGGCATGAGTTAGATGGTGAGAGAAAAACAGAGACAAAATGTGTCTCATTCTAGCACTGAAGATTACATGCCATCAAAAAGATAAAATTACCTGAGACCCTTCCAGATCACCTAAAAGTTGGGGTTGTGTATACAGCACATTGGAAATCTAGCCCAATTTATCATCTTTGCAAGAAAGCAAATACTTGGCAGTTTTTGTATTTTAAACAGCACTCAAGGTGCATGAAAATAAATAAATAAGGTAGCCTTAAAGTCTAAGCCCAGGAATGAAAATCTGAGCAGACTTCAGGCTTCATCATCAGCTTAGCTCTCTGGGTGTGACAGGCAATTTTCCTTTTTAATTTTCTCCAGCAGTAAGGAAGCTAATGGTACATCTTAAAAGACATGACCTTATCCTTGTAAAGCTATCTGAAGCTTGGCAGAAAATAGGATGGCCTCACTGGCTATGAAAGGATGGCTTGAAGGGAAAAATTCCCTTCTTTCCTGCATCAATGGACTGAAGAATGGGGGGAAGATGTGATTCTTGTAGACCATTTTTATTCTGCTACAGATTTGATACTTGTGATGGTTTTTAGTAGTAGCATTTTATATATTTTTATATTATGGATGCTCCATATAGATAGATATGGCTCTATTTGGCCAGAATAAATATGGTGTAGGGCCAAAGTTCTCAATAGTATACCTAGGTGCAGATTTTTCCTCTTCACAGTCCTCTTGAAGTTGAGAGTCTTGTTTGCATTCATAGAGTTATGGATTTGCTGGGCTTTAACAGGTTTTGATAAAATAAAAGGTATAAATTGCAGCCAGAGCTATTGGAGTGAGCAATCTGTCAAAATATCATTGGTGGTGTGAATCTGTCATAACTGTGGTGAGAGAAAAAAGTGAATTCTGCTGTGTTTGTTTCTGTGGGGTTGTTGGTCTGATTATACCCACATTTATTGGGGAAATGGTACATACAACTGTATTAATTTAATGCACATACACACCCTTCTCTATCATGTTACTGTGGTTTCTGGTCTTTCCCCACTAATTTTTGGCAGTAGTTACTTCATTATCTTACTGTTCCTCTCCTGTCAGAAAACAAAATGGTTAAACATCATGAAATTCCTTTTTTAAGATGCCATACAGGACAGAGCACACGTCACAGGGCTGTTGTGACAGGATGATTCCCTTTTCCTTTCCCTGCTCAGCTCTGTTGCTGTTCTGCTTTTAATTTGTTGTATATTTTCATTAGAAATGCAATGTTGCATCCTGTCATAATTCGTGGAGTTAATGAACTCTGAGACCCTGGTCTGTTCAAAGAGTGCAATCTGGTAATTTGTAAATATTTTGAACTGATTTCCAGTCTCAGGGCCAAATGCTGTGATGCCTTGCAAATCTAACCATAGATGGCAAGTGGGACAAGGGAGAGCAGGAGGCACAGCTCTGCCATTCTGGCACCAGCCAACCTCCAGGTCCCTGTTGGGAAGCAGACGTGGTTTACACCTTCTGCCAAATGACTTGTCCAAATTCCCATAACTCTGTGGTT
>NW_008667721.1:22825-64559 GCF_000695815.1 Acanthisitta chloris
AATGATCTAATCACTGGACCATGTGTCCTCTATTTAACTTGGCTTTAGAATTTGCACTCTGCTGACGTGAATAGGACAGTTCACACATCCAACTACTGTTATTACAGGTGCCTAAAGACTTGAGCACACATTGCTGCGTTGGGTTTAAACTCATTTCACATTTCAAAGGTTTTCTTTGTGATCAAAGGGGCTAGAGACATCTTTCTAAATGAAAGCAGACATTTTGGGACTATTTTGTCACTATAGCCACCACAGAAAAGAAAAGGCTGTGGGGGAGGAGGGAGTCTGGCAATCTAGCCAAAGCAGGTTTCTTTTTTCTGGTCTGACTTTGCAAGGCTAAGACTTGGTTGGAAGGAGGAATATCTTCCCATTCTCTAGGAGTGTTTAATCAGGAAGATTTTGAAATGCAACTCCAATTGAAATGTAACAGAGAGCACTTCTAATGGCTCTAAAAAATGCCTTTCCTTAGGAGAAGTCTGCTTCAAACAAGCTGTATTATAATTTCCTTGCACTATTATACAGTCATTACTTGCAGCTACAGAACCAAATACCAACATTTCACACTCTGACAAAACAACTATGTGTGTTTACATGAACTAGACCTCTTACACACAGCTTAGTCATTGTTAAATTTGATTATAATAATTCCATCATAACATCATAACCAAATACAGTTTTTGAAGGAACTTGACAGAAATGAAGCTTCACTAAAAAGACATTCAAACTCAACATAAAGCTGCTGTGGACAATTTGAATTGATGGAACAAATGTTGAGGACACAGACAAAATCATGTCCTTGCTGTGCTGTGCAGGCCTGTAGTGACCCTTATTGTTGTGTATACACTTTATCCAATTATCCTCTGCTGCAAAAGGCAGAGTGGATGCAGGAAGCAGGACCAGATCCAAGGACATTTCTCTCCTGCCTGAATCCCCTTACTTTTGGGCTACTGAGCAGCTTCCTGTCCAGCTCTGAGTAGTCATGGTATAGTGACCCAATTTCAGGAGCAGAGATGCAGCATGGCCACGTCTGGGAGCTGTAGTCCTGACTGTGCTACACCAGGAACCATTCCCCCACTCCTTGGGAGTACCATTCAAAGAGAGAAAAAGCTGGGATCAGCCACCTTCTCCTTCCCTAAGCCTGATGGAATCTGCCCCTCATGGTTGTGATGCTGCCTGTCAGCAGCAAACTGGCCTCAGTTTCTCCTAGACACGATTGGTGTTGAGCTGTAGGTGGCTGCCCTCCCTCATGGTACCCTGTTGGTTCCAGCATTTAGGGTGAGTTTGGAGTCTTCTTCTCACCTGTGCTATCAGGGGAAAGGCTACTAGTTTGTTATCTATTTTCTTGCACACTTGATGGGCTTAAATCTTCTGAAATGTACTGCATTTCCTTCATCCAAGGGCAAAATCTATCCAGTTTGGCCAGACTGGCTCTGTGTCTGTGATTCCTTGCAGTTTGCTGTGGACCTCCTGACCAGCTATCACTGTCACCCTGGAGCTAAGGTGTCCCTCTGGCAAACTTCAGGCCATAGCTCGATATTTCAAGAGCTCTCACAGATCCTGGCAACAGTTTTTCATGACTGGTATCAAGATGATCTGTAAAGATACCAGGCAGAGAGAAAGAGAAGATTCAGATGCTGGAGGAAGACTTCACTGCGTTTGTTTATTTGCTTTAATAGTTGCAATGGATGTTCTGGGTCATTAGCTGCAATTCAGGAAGATTTAAGCTAAGGTCACTTAGCCCAGCTGGTGTGAGCAGCTCAAGCTGTTTGCCTCCACATGTGCCTGGTACAGATACAGATGTTCTGTTGGACAACTTTAATGTTTGTTGTGCCTCCTTTGAAGCTTTATAGTTTTAAGTGTCTGAAGTGAGTGAGTGTTCTGGTTCAGGCCCTTGAAATTTATGGCATCTGAGGGTCATGGTTTGAAGCACGACTCTATATTATCTTCAGAAACACAAGTAAGAGATCTCCTGGAGATACTGTTTTATCAGAAAATAACAATTGACTGGACCTATCAACACTCCTTTGCTCTCTGACTGCTAACCCTGACTATTTACTGATCATAGAGCATGTTAAAGCTAATTTCTGACTGGAGTGATGTATTGATAGGGATACCCTGGTGGCTTTGAAGTCTAGAAGAGTGATGATTTATAGAGGCTGTGCTGTTTACCTTTAGAAAGAGAGGAACTATGTTGCAACAACAGCAGCTCTCAGAAGGCAGGGTCGGTGGTTGTCATTCATTCCCCAGAGTCCTATTATTTGTGCCTTCATCCAATAGCTTAGGCCAAATGTTTTCAGATGTTTTATACCCCAGGAACTTCCTGCTCTTTTGGAAACAAAAGCAAGTTTGGATGAGTTTGTGGATTCATATTTGCAATGCTCCTAGTATGAAAATCCTTCACCTCAGGTTGCCTTTTGCAAGTGATTTGTGAAAAATTTGAATATCCAAGTACTATTGTAAAGAGTGCTGTGTAATGCTTATGAGCTTAATCCTTAGTATAATCCCCAAACTTAGTGTGTCCTGGCAAGTTTCCTTGAATAGAGTGTACTTTGCAGCTAGATCCAGCAAAAGGAATAAATTCCACGAGTTAAGCAGAATGGCCAATATCCATTTTGAAATGAATTCTTGTTTCATGGCTCTAGTCCTGCATGGCTGTGATTGCCTCTGCACCTAGTATTAAAAAAAATTAATATTTAAAATCCCTAACAATCTCTAATGACATTTCTGAAAATTAACAGCTTAGTTTTTACCTTTTTTCCTCTATTTTCTGTCACCTTTCTTCATGGACTTGTCAGAACTGAAGACAAGAAGTCCACTGGCACAAATGGGAAAGTGGGGCAAATATCAAGGGATCTCTTTAGGATTTTGTAGATGTTTAGTTAAATGCTTTACAGGTGATTTTATGTAAGAATATGTGTTGGTGCATCTCATTTGTGTTCTGTGAACAAGACTACTTGCCATGAAGGCATCAATCACTTGGAATAAGAGTTGCAAAAGGGTTTGATCCTCCTTTACAACACCAGTTCAAAGCCTATATTGTTCCCCAAATCTGTCCTCAGGATGGACAAAAATGGTAAAAGATACTTTTATGGTTAGTGATAGCTAAAACTGAAGTATCATTTTCCTTTTCATAGAAGCTTTGGGATTGAATCCTCGATGCATTGCCTGATTTCTTCATGTATTTCCAAATACCACAAAATCCTACGTGTGGCTCTAGCTTTTAACCATCTTCGTACTGTGATTACTGCAGATCAATACACCAATTCCATGAGTGCAAAAATTTCCTCCTGAAATACTAAAGTCAGAGGAGGGTCCTCCAAGGTGGAGGTTACAGACCCTTTTGGAGGGAAGGGGGAACACACCTTTAACATGGGACAGGGGTTGTTTGCTTGGCACTGTCAGCTCCAGAGCTCTTGGAATAGAAGGTTTAACAAACACCACAATGTGCATCTGACAGGGCACAGCAGCTGAACAAACAGACAAGGGTATAATTTATCTCTGTCCCTGTTTTTCAGTGTCTATTTAATGCATTAGCTAATATGATCCTTACTGTGTGATGTCAGTTGCGACAGAAGCTGCTTCATCTGCTGTTTTTAGCCTGGGTTTAATTGAGAACAAAGAAAGACAGGGCAAGAGGTGGAAGAGTTGGCACAAGAGAGGAAAATGGGGGGGCTGGAGGGAGAAGAGAGAAAGGGCACTGTCCCCAGTGACTGGGACAGACACACCTCAAACCTCAAGAGCTGTCTGTGATTAGAAACCTAACAAGAAGTCCTTAATAATCCTGTATAGGCTTTAATTTCTTGTGCCTTGGTTACTGCAGCATCGTTTTCTCTGACCTTGACAACTGTAGCTGTGCCAAATGTTAACGTTTTTCCCCATCCCCTTGGTCACAGCCTCTTCCATTGGATCATCTCACTGAGAAGTGGCAGATCATCCCACGACACCAGCCTGTCTTCTCTCAAACTGCCTGCACAGTCTGAAGACGTGTCTTGGAAATGTCTTTGTTGCCATTCCTCACATTGTTCCTTAAGATTCATGCTGGCTACAGATAAATATGTGAGGCTCCTTGTGTGTGGAGACCACAGTGTATCATCCTGATGGAGCCTGTCTCCCTGTATTCCCTTTCTGGCTTCCTCCACGTTAGGTTCTCTTTGATTTTGGGGCTGAAGCCATAGTTTTGCTTTTTGTTTATCAAGGGTTTAGCAGAACATGATTACCTCCCAGAACAAGGACTTTTGCACACCATGCTAAGAATGATAAGAATATGTGAAAAAAATATATCAAAGAACATATTTTCCTTGTATTTTAGTCATGTGTTTCTTGATGCATGTAATACCAATAACTCCCACTTTTCCCTCTCAGTTAGATGAAGACCTCCAGGGTCATCAATACTGAATGCTTTTTGGTTTCACTTGGCAGAAGGGGTTGCTGAACCCAACTATTACCACCACTGTTTCCATGTGAGAGCTTCTGCAATAACTGTGTTTCACAATAACATGGTAGGACACTGTAGTGAGCTGGAAATCTACTACCTATGAGGAAAATTAGAAGAAGAATTTCTCCCTTAAAATGAATTTATCTGATTCCCGTCTTCCTCAGATATACAGAATGAGGCTTAACTGCACAGAGTAGTTTTTTATTGTTTCTGTCAAGGAGGATGAAGTAAGGATTCTGATTGAATAAATGATGTGTGTGAGGCATGGCTGATGACTAGCAATCATTGATTTGCCCAGCTCTAGTTTTCAAACACTGCAATTGTTTTCCTATTTTGCGGCCACTGTCTCTGAAACTATATCATGTGTAAGTACTCTGAATATTTTATATTGCTGGGCTTCTTTTTCCCCAGGTTTCTTCCTCCCTTATTTTATCAGCATTGTAATGGCCTGGGCTTTGAATTGTTTTATCACTCTAAAAGAGATTGACTGAGCAAATAATGTTGCTCTTCTGTTGATTGCCTTGTTGTCACTTAAATACTATTCTGATATAATGGGTAAGTTATTACTTCTAAGACAGATTTGCTGCTACATTTTCTTCCTCTGGCTTTGAGAAGGAGGATGTTATCTCAGCAAAAATTGTACTTCTTTGGAAGGAAGAGGATACTGGGCATTTGAACCTCATGAGAACAGTTGATTTTCAGTTCAGGGTAATACAGCCTTTAATTAACTGAAGACATGACTTTCATGGGTAAAAGTGCAAGTGAGGTTCCTGGAATTCCCTGTGGTTTCTCTTCTCACAGTTGTGTGGTTTTGCAACTTTTTGACCAGTGATACAATAAATAAATACTCTTTCATCTATATTGCTGTAATTGTCTATAGAAGAAGGATTCCAGAGCATCCAAACAGAAGGGCATCAAGCCAGCAATTCTGTCCTCATTAGTGGTATCTGACCACACATGCTTTGCCTAAGTATTTGATAGCACTAGAGTTACTCTGGATTTACCGTGGGGAATTGGCCACAATGAGCTGTGACAGAATGCAGGTCTCTATTAGATGTATAAATAATTGCATATTTGTCACATGTGGAAAGCTGGCTTGATGTATGGGTAAAGATAACTGTTTCTTGATGAGCTCGAGTCCTTGAGTTTTAGTGCTTTAAGAGATTTATGGATAGTTGCCTGAGACAGCACAAAGCCTATGCTTGGAACAATGTATTTTTAGAAGCTATGCAGGCAGGTAATAGGCCTGAATTTTATATCTAAGGAATACCCCAAACTAATGCTGTAATCAATAACAAATCTGAATGGTCAGCATCTCTGAAAGCTAATGCCCAGGAAGAGAAGCAAGTGGTTTTCCTTTTACAAGAGAAGACATCAAGAAATGGAGATCAAGAAATAAAATACAGAAAAAGGAAAAAAAACAATCAACCAAACCCTCAACTCTTCTCTGCTTTTCAGAAAATAAGGGTTGTGCACCTTTTTTACCATTTATAGCTCTTCTAAGTGTGAAGAACCAGTATGAAGAGGAGAATTCCCAATCAAAGGTGTCATATGTGGGAGGACAGGAGCTGCTTGTTTTCAGGCTGAAGAGGTAGAGGTTAAGTGACAGTTTGAAAACAGCTGAGACTCATTCTGAAAAATCAGTGTGGTGCACTTATTTGGAAAGGAAACGAGTCATAGCAGAGGTTCTGATTTCTGCTTCTCTTTGAGAAAGAGCTTTGTTGGAGTTTGACCACCCTGCTGTCATAAAAAGGTAACAATATGTAGCATTTAAAAAACCAAAAAACCCAACCCTCCCCCCCCAAACCCTCAAAATGTTCTGTGCTTCAGGGTGGAGTGTATAACATTGCCCTGCAGCAGAAACAGAGAGAAATCAAAGGCAGCTGTAGCAAGATTTTCACAGGGAGTGAGGCAATGGTAAAAAAGGTGCACCAGTAGGGAAGTACCTCCTGCCTGGGTCAAAACAGCCCAAATCAACTGTAGTCTCTCCAAATCGATATCCAGCATCATAAGGGGCATGAAACTTTTAGTATGTTGGCCTAAGGAAATAGTAGGAGCTATCAGAGTGAGATCTGAGCAGCCCATGACTAGGAACATGGGCTGTAGGCACAATGCTGTGCTTGTTGGATGAGGAAAGGTGGTTAGCTGGGACAAGGAGCCTCCCATGGGCTCATGGAGAAAGCTCAAGGAGGTGCAAGTACTGGTTCTGTGAGCTTTGCTCCACAGGTCACAGCCCTTTGGGTAATCCCAGGTGGCTCTCTGAGAAGGACTTGCTGGTCCCAAAGCCCTTTGGGGCTTCCATTTGCAGAGCCTGGAGAATCAGCTCAAGAGCCTTGAGATGCAGGAGGAAAGGGAGGAGCTTCTTTACAGTCAGGATGTAGACCCTGTTTTGCTTTTCACTGAGGACATAGGAGATATCTGGAGGCAGCCTAGGAATCTTCCCAGCAGTGACTTGCTGCCCCATGCAGGACTCAGGATGTCAGACAGTTGTTTAAGATGGCCACAAGGTTCCTCATCCTTCCCAAATCACATTGAGAGTATCCTGTAAACCCTGTTTTTTTGACTGGAAAGCATAATTTAATTTGCCATATGGTAAGCAGTAGTGTATTACTGGGATAGGGTAACAGACAGATGAAGAACAGTTCTATGGTGCATAAATGTACAATTACATAAAAATGAGATTTAAGGAAAAAAAGGAAGCAAATAGATATTAGATGCATTGCATTTTTTTTAAAATATAAGAATATTATGCACTGCCTACTGAGAGACATTTTATTAATCTGTCTAAACTAAATCTTTGCAAATTTACCATGGAGGCAACTTCTTTGAATGCAGGAGAGATGCTGGGGTTTGCATGAGTGTTTGTGTTTCCTGCTTGATTTTGAAAAGCTATCAAAAAAGAAAGCAGTCATTATAATTTATAGGTATAAAGTATACAGGAAGGTCCATTTGTTACTACTGCACAAGGTTAAATGGTAACTGTCAGCCACACTTTTTCCTCCAAAATATGAGCCTGTCTGTCTAACCACAGTGTGGCACTAATGGTATAAGTGCAGCAGAACACAGATGGAAATTAAACACCAGCTGGGTAATCATCTTCATAAATGTAATATTAAAAATATCACAATCCTTTAATTTTTGGTCCTGCTTGTCTAAGGCAGAGCTGCATAACAAATAGCTATCATAACTTTTCTGAGAGAAGTGCAGCCTGTGACCAGTTTAAACCAAATTACTCTTTCACCCTCCTGTTCTCACTAGGGACTTTTGTGTACCAGCATTAACAATCTGGTGTATGCCAGATTAAGGTCATAACCACCTCTGGTTTGCTGAATATTGATTAGGAGGCACCAGAGCATACCAGTCTGAAGCCACCATAGAAGATGTTCAACTTCTGAAGCATTTTATAAAGCTCTGGATCACATCTACTCTGGCTACTTTCATTTTATTTTGACTGACCACTCTCTTTGTCCTTCCTCTCTTGTACAGGACCAGGCACCCAAGAAAGCTGACTGAACAATAGAGATACTGCTGTCACCCTCAGCCTCTTGCAGGATGGAGGAGTACTCTGACAACTTGACTCAGCTTTGCTATCCCTCATGGGCAAGCCTCCTTCCTTTCCTTCCTCTGATGCATTGCAAGTGTAATGTGTCTTGTCCTGCTGCCAATACCACCACAATAGATTGCAGTGCTTCTCTGAATAGAGATACTGGTGAGTCATTTTCTTCTCTACTGAAATTAATTCATACATTTTCCCCCAGCTTGCATCAAAATCAAGCTACCTGACTGATTTAAGGTCCAAAGTTGCTATTGGTAAATATAGAAAACCCTTCTAAAGACAGTTTCTTGAAATTGGCAGCATAATGGTAAAGAGTGTTGAAGATGACCTTGAGGTAATAACTTCAAAAGCTGCTAATAGGATTTATGCTCTGGTAGTAGTTGGTGTTTAAAAATTAAACAAGCAAAACATTGTTTCAGTATTAAAAAAGCTCATATGTTGTCTTAATATGTGCTATAATCCAAGCCTGACTGTGCATAATAAGCTTGTAATTCCATTGATTCATTGATGGGGAGATAACAAACCCTTGTAAATGGCAAATGGATTGTGTGTGACAAATGTGATGTTGATGGACCTGCTTCGGCGTTCCAACTCTTCTGTAGACTCACTGTGTCACTGTCCTGCTGCCTCTTCCCAGCCCATTACCTGCAGATTACCTGCCTTGCTCAGTGCCTTCAGCACTCTGTAAAGCAAACCGGTTAGACTTTACAGATGATTCCACCAGTGCAGGCACTGCTTTGCTTTCCTTGTTAGCCCTCCTGTCCTATACACTGTGCAGACACTGATTTGTGAGCACGCACAGCTGGGTAAAGTGATCCTTGTGCTGCTTATCACATCAGTTGCTTATGTTGCTGGTTTTGTAGTGTGTTTCTCAGGGTAATTTTCTTCTGTGCTGACAGTAAGAATGTTTGAGGGCTTGACATTTTATGGTATGATACACACTTGCTGTTGTAAGAGAGGCAACCTTTTAATGTAACATTAAACACTAATGACTAATAAATGTAGGATGTGGATATAAACATATAAGGGGAATGTTACAGTTAAAAGAAATACAAGTGTTTAAGCTTGTGAAATTAATGGCAAAGGAAGGACAAACTGCTCTTCAACTCAACACACTCCCACAAAAGTTAGAGCTAAAACATCACATTTCTGAAGAAATAATCCTCTGCTATTGAAGTCAATGACAAAACAAAACCCCATTCCATGTTGTTTTGATAAGTGAAGGTTGAAGGCTTAAAAAGCTGTTAATATTATCTTGTCTATTGGTTGTTTTGGAAAATGAAACAAGATCCTTTAGACCTCTCTTCCCATCTTTTATGGCTCCAAAATCAGCATAAAGGATTATGTGCTAGAGATACCATCTTACCTCTCCTCTGCTGTCTAGGGAGTCCAGGGTTGTCTTTGCCTTTATGAAATATATCCTACAGAAAAGGGGAAAATCTATTTAATTTTGTTCTCCGTTATACACTCCAGAAAATGCAACTTCATCTATACACCAGCCTGTGATGAGGCACAAAGCAGGAGCTGCTTATGTGATAATCTTGTGTCCAGTTCAAAGTCTTGCCACCCTTTCCTGGGGCAACACTGATCATTTCTCCATCCAGTCCATGCTAACTGCCTCTCTTAGCTCAATGTGGACTTCATAAAAAATAAGTATTGGGTTCATGCAAAATAAGTTTTGCCTTGCTGAGCTTTAAAATCTGCCCTTCTGATGTGGAATGCTACTTTCATTTAGAGAAAGTCTGTGTGTGAGGCTCATCACTTTTTGGAAACATCTGTAACATCATATGGGTTATTTTATTTTAAAGAGTAATATGACTGGAGTTAAGGCATTTGCTGTTAAATAAATGTTTCTTGTTTTAATTTCTCATTACTCCCTAAGAGCTTAGGTGGAAATCATAGTGCTTTAATACAGATGGAGCTCTGTGGTAGATTGCTGCAGTGACCAGGAGATGTTATGGGCTTTCTAAATGGTGTGTAGATATCAGGGGAGAGTGGAGTACAATCTTGAACATCAGCCAAGGTGGTGATCCTGAGACCTTTATTTCCAGGGTCAGAGCAAGAAATACCAGCTGCATTCTGCCCAGATATGAGAGGCTATTTAGCCCTGCATGTGCTTTGGGCCTGTGTGACACATGAGTCACCTTCTAGCTCAGCTGTGGGGCCAACTGGGTCGTACATGTGTTTAAGCAGCACTTATTAGGCTGGTCCAAGGTTCATCCAAACAAAACACTCTGATTTTAACTCAAGTGAGGGCTTCATTAGCTGGGAACTGTAATTTGTACACACATTTGCATCCCTAAGGTTGTGGAGATAAAAAAATACGTGTCCTGGTGCACACAGGTGTCAAGGATCATGCCCAGGGCTCGATGGGTGGCTGACAGGGGTGAGATGCATAGGACCTGCCTTGGAGGGTTGTCTTGCAGGGGCTGGTTATGGGAGGACTCATCTGGATGCTCTAAGACCCAAGCTGAGGGCTGTAAATGCCCAAAGAACTGCAGTTTCTCTTCCTCATATTCTGGTCTGTGTGACCTCTTTCCTTTGGTTTTAGAGAGAACTCTCTTAGGGCTGTCAGACAATGAGTTCCCCCAAGCTCTCCCCCACTACTTCCCCTTGGAGAAACCACTGTTGATGGGGTCATGCAAACACCAATACTAGCTATAAATACACCTAGATGCAAAATGTCTCTTTCAGTTTCTGTCCAAGCTGTACAGACCCTGCATACAAAGAAATGAAGTACTGCAGTGTTCAGATACGAGTGTTGTGGGAGGGGGTTAACATTTCAAATTAAAGCAATGTTAGTGACCTGTAACTCAACACTGCCAGATTGTCTTCAGTTGTAGACCTCAATCTCTGTTCTGTTCGTTTTCAAGATAAACCTGACAGTTTTCAGTCTAAGCTGTTTTTTAATTCCCTAGCCAAAATTGTATACCACTAAAAATAGAGTTTGTAATAGAAGTTGCAGCTTTTAACTATGAGGCCTTCAGGATGGCTCCATTATATTGCAGTTCTGCTAATTAAAACGAAGGGGGAAATACATATAATAGGATTGTGTTAATAAAGCATGAAATGAGCAGTCTTACCTTAAGACACTTGTCTATCTGTTTTTCCTTACTGCATGAGCAGTTGTCTTTGTCTTCCTCAAAATACACTGAAATTGAGGGAAGGATTTTTTTTTTTTCAAAAAGGAAACTTCTAAGCCTTCCTATTGACTGTCATTCTGGCATCCTCTGATTTGTCACATAATTGTGTTTAGGCATTTTTGGGCAGTGGATGGGAACACAGTGGAGCCTAGTTGAATAGGTGCTTCGTGTTGAATTCAGATTGCCAAGTGCTACAGACTGAATCGCTGGAGCAGCTGGATTAATAGGCTGGGGTTTTTTTCCCCTGTGTGCTTTCAGGAGAACTTGTACGGAAAAATAACTTTCACTCCTCACCTTAAACCTAGAGGGTTTCTCAAATAGTCTGTGGCGTTGTAAATCTGCAGTACAATTTGTAGACTCTTAATAGTGATCATAATGCAGAAGCAAAGCTTTTATATCAATATGACTATACCAGGAAAGAAAATTGAATCTTTCCCCGTGTTTTCTGAATTAAAATTTACACCAGGCAACAGCAATATAGATCTAGGAGTTGCAGGCAATGTTGGACTTGATTCTTTGTGCATGATATTATGCCCCCAGCATTAATTTTGTGTGCATGATTGTACTACATATAGTTCCATTCTTCATATACAATCTATGCATATATATTTTGTACACACTTCCATCAAACAGAATGGAGCTCTTATGGAATGGATTGGAATGACCTCTGGTGTTCACAGGGCTGGGGACTAACAAAAGCAGATCTCTGGGCAATAACAACCATTGAAAACATTAAATTTGGCTAATGCTTTAAAGTATTTTTTATTAGTGTGAACATTGTTCATAAGAATATTGGTTTTTAAAAGACAAAATAATGCAGATGTCAGGTTTAAATAAGGAGACATGCCATGCAGAAGTCAGTTTGTGCATGCACTTTTCAAGAAAGTGAATTCAAAGGTGAGAGCAGAGCACTGGGTTCAAACGGGCAGAGTTGCCTGGCACAGTGTTGCCCATGGGACATCTGCCACTGACAGTAGCAGCACAGCTTTCAAATGGGTTATAAAATCCCTGAAATCAAAGCAGAGGCAAGGTGTAAAATATGTTAACTTCTGTCACTTGCATGGCTCAGAGAGACACCACTCTAGAAATAAAAAGTAATATTCTGAGTAAACCAAAATGACAGAACATGCATTGCAAAGTGCTGCTCAAGCATATAAAGTGCAATCCAACCACTAACTCGAATGAAATATTCTGCTAACTGTTATGGGCATCAGCCTCGTGCCATGGCAGTGTCTGTGCAGAATAGCTCTGGGTAAGAACTGGAAAAAGTTCTGGTAACGTATCCAAAGAAGTCATTAGAGCTACTAAGTTGAAATTTTTTGGAGTATAGCTGATCAATCCATCTGAAACTGCTGCTAAAAGGAAACAGAAATATATTTCTTGGTAAGAGTTTTGATAGCTGAAGTGAGGTTTTTCCAGAGTTGAAATGCATCAGGTTTTTGATAGCCATTATTAGATGAAATACTGTCAGGAGACTTCAGCTCTGAGCTGATCTTGTCTCATTTTGCTAGAATTAAAGGGTGATTTGTGAGGTTGCTGTGGTGGGAGCAATGCTAGTAATTTTTTGTTGCAGGGCTTAAGATTTTATTGGATGTTGTGCAAGGGAAAATGAAAAATCTCAATGTATGTTCTCGTGTCTACATTTTTAAATGTGTAACGTTGGAGCTTAAACTGGGCACTCCTATTGCTGTTTGAATAGCAAAGAAAAGCCAGGTTTTGGATCATGTACTGACTGTGAAATATTTAATTAAATAGCCTGGAAAATATTTTAATCTAAAATATTCATGGGTGTTTATATATTTGTCTGCTCAAGCCGAAATTGGATAGTAATAAAAAAAAAAAAGAAAAAGAAAAATCCCCCAACTTGTCTGCTGCTTCACTGACAGTGACAAGGATTGTACTGCAGTGTGCTGCTCACATTGCAGCCTAGGACCTGTCTGCTCTGAGGGTGCTCTTCAAACTCTTCTTCCCACAGCTTTCAGCAAACTGTGTCATGGACCTGCAGATCTGCAATCAGCCTGTCTGAGTCTGGGGTCTTCCTCCCCTGTGTGGGGGTAAGAGCAGTCCTGGTGTCTCCTTCCATCCCTGGCCCTGCACCTTGCACAGTCTCTGGTACATGCCAGAGTTTTCCATGACAAGGTTCAATGTGCTTTGAGAGCAGAGTGTTAAATTAGCTCTGCCAGAGCTCTGCTGAGGGTTTGCACTGGTGTTGCAGGAGGGAGGAAAGGAGGGTGACCAGGGGAAGATATTCCACTCTGGACATTAGTGATGAGACACTAGCAAGGTGGGCACAGCTGCAACTGCAGCTCTCGGTGGCACCTGTCACAGCTTCTTTCCTTGGAGTTTGTGCTCTGTGTCAGCAGGACTCAATCCACTGTTTTAGGCTGTCAAGCCCATGGCTCATACTGTGACAAAGCCTTGGTTCTCTGAGGCTGGAGACTGCAAGCCAAGCTTTTCTCTGCAGCTGTAAGCAAAGAGTTACAAATGGAGTTTCAGAGTCTCTTCAGAGCATCTGGAGTTGTAAATGGGGTGTGCCAGATACTGTGATGGGAAGTGAACCCAAAACCTCATGTTTCTGCAGCAAGACATGACTCTAATCTGGTCACTAGGGACAGACGTAATCACACACATTAAAGACTTATTTTATGCTACAGACTGTGTGACTAACTTGGCTTGACGTGTCTGATCTAGATTTTTTTGTGTCCACAAAGTGATTTAGCCATGCTGCAAGCTGCCTGGGTATTCTCCTTGTGTCTGCAAAGTGCTGCTGCAGATTCAGTGTCCTGACAAGTACACCTGCTCTGGCTGCTGTCACACACCTGACTATAGTGCATATATACCTTAAACTTATGGGTTTTATTTCCATAGAGCATTTGCATTTGGGTTCACATTTAGATTCTTAGCTAGTGCTAACTGTGTGTTTCTACAGTTGTTTTAACAGTGTTTTTCTCTGCGGAGTGAGACTCTCCAAGCACACCTCAGGGATAAAGATTTGAAACTGGGAGTCGTATCATTTAAGAAAAATTCAAACCCTTCAAAAAGAAATAAAAAGGAGGAATGATTTGATTTTCAAATCATGTTAGAGGGAAAAGTTTATACAAGAAGAGAAGCAAATTTGTTTGTGTGTTTGGTGGGTTTTTTTGCCAGGCCTCAGATTCAGGGTATCGAATGGATTATTATTGGTTCTTATCTAAGTTTAGAAAGAGCTGTGAATATATAATGAATACAACAGAGAGATTTCAGTGTTTATTGGTTTACTGGTTTATTGATGCTTCACTTGCCTGTCTTTGCAAGAGGTGGCATTTATGAAGACTCGGCTAATCTCCAAAGACAGTCTAGATTTGTTCCATTTATTGCTCTTCTGAGTTTGCCTTTTGGCAAAAAGTCTTGGATCAGGAGCTGTTTGCATATCAAGGCTCACAGGTCTGCTCTGGAAACCTGCCAGGTCTTGGAAGTCATGAAGCCTCATACTATAAATTAAGGGCACAATAATTGAATGTATTAATTCTAATTCTGAACTTTTTTTTTTTTTTTTTGGTAATAGGCATGCTTAATTTTGCCATAACTTCATGTAACTGAATAAAGATTGCATGCAGCATTGTGGCTTTCCCTAAGGGGAAGTACAAGGAAACATTGCAGAGGGAAAGTCTTTTGGGCATAAGTTACCATGAAGTTTAGGTTTATTATGCTGATAAGAAAACAGCCAGTGCAACACTGGTCATGCTGCTGTCCATAGGAAAAGGTCAACTGGAGTTGTTTCATCTCTTTTAGAGGGTGCTGAAGCTGCTTCATAAATGATGGTTTATGCTGATCAGCGAAGCAGGGACTGCTGCACAGACAATTAACTACCAGTGCAGGAAGAAAATACCTTAAACATCTCTGTTTGTGGGTGAAAGCAATCTAGTGGCAAAGAGAGCAGCCAAGCAAGGACATCTTGGTGTTGGATCATCCACATGGAGCCTGTTGGCTGGATGGGCTTGTAGCAGGCTGTAAGCACCCTGGGGGAAGTGGCCTGGGAGAAGTTGGCTAAGGGTGGCTTTTACCTTCTGGAAGTGGCTAATTAGAAATACCTTCAGCCTGCAGAAGATGAGGGAAAGTGTTCTGGAAGGAATGATGAAGTGATGTTGAGCAGAAACGGCAAGAACTAGCAAATAGTGGGAGTAAGAAAGGTGCAATCAAATGCTTGTAAAGGGCACTCTTGGGCTGGAGAACAGGAGTGGGAGGCAGGAGGGTCAACTGATGGCACTGTTGGGGAAACGGGTCCTGGTCATTGGAAAGCATCTTTGCTGGTTACTTGTTGAGAACAAAAGGGTGTTGCTTCTTTCCATTTTAGAATGGAGGAACTGAACTTCTCTCCATCCAGCACCTCCTTCTGTATCCAGATCCTCACTCATGTGCCACAGGAGAGCTGGACTTGTGCTTACAGAAAACTGTGGCACTGCTATGTCAAGTCAAGCACCCAAAAATCACTAGTCATTCTTCACAGCTCAGGAATGGTTGATGCACAGAGAATTCATCAGTACAGAAGAGCCCCAACTGCCTGGACTTGTTTAATATTTATCCCAGACCTATGCAGTGCTTTTCCCTCTGAAGTTCAATTCCAGTTTTTGCTCATTGGAACTATCTTTGAGCCAAATACAGAGGTGTTCTTTTAAGGGGAGGAAAGAAGATGAGTGCTATCAGCACAGAGCTCAATGGCAAGTGTACATATTAGTGTATTGCACTGTATGTTTTCTTAGCAATCCACCAATGAGCCTTTTCCTTTTCATGACACTCTATAGCAGAGTTTAGATTTTATAAGCTGACCAGCTTCCTTCTCTTCCTCAAATCCTCCTATGTGCTGTAATTGCCTCACTAAAATTTCCACGAACACATGGAAATTTCATAATAAGTTTCTCCTTATAAAGTCCAAACAGTGACTGTTCAGTTCTGTAGTCTGTAGATCATCTCTCATATGCTTTTGAATCAGATATTGACGTTGCTCTATATTACAGTGGGGTTATATCTCATTTTCTTAATGTCACATTGTTATTAATTTCTGATGTTAGTACCATACTAAATATGTTATTCGTATGAGCACAGTCCCTTAGGTCTAAGGTATAATTAAATATGCACTGGACAGTTGTGGTTTGCATCCTGATATCTAAAACAACTTCTAAAGTTTCTAACATTTTAGCTGTTACATATCCTGTGTTTCACAGACAAATGTGTCATATTCCACTTTATGGTCTGACAGTGAAGTTCTTCAGTTGTTGTAAGGCATTTATTGTGTATTCTGTATTTCCTAGCAGTCTTAAAATTGCTGTTCCTTTCAGTTAACATTTCCTTTTTGCTTTGCCTCAGAATTTTTCCCCAGTCAATGACAATATTGATTGTGTCACTCATCCTTTATTACCAAATTAATTTTACTTGCATTGCTAGGACTTACATACTAATTGTAGTCTCCTGGATCAGCTTCTCCAATGTGACACTGCTACTGTGAAGGCTTAGGAGATGAATTCTAGCAGTGAAAGTTACATGTACAGACTTGAAAAAGTGAAATGGAAAGTCTCAAAGTCTGGGAGGCAAATAAACCCTCCTGAAATTTCAGTTCTGATGTGAAGGACATCCTGACTTGTCACTTAGGTATTTTGCCTCCTGTTATTGCAATAATGCTGTGGAAAATAATGCAGGGAGTGACTTTGCTCTGGAATTGAAAGCAGGAAAGATGTCTGAGTGCAAATGGATACGGCTCCTGTTAGCTGCTGGTGTGCACAGAGGTCAAGGGAATTTGCTTGGTACAAGATATGGTTCATGAGGCTTGTGATTTCCTGCTTTGTGTAGTTTGCCTTACTTGGCATCTTCTGCTGAGATTAAGGGATGGTGCCAAGTAGCTAAAGCCAAAATATCAATTCTGTGTTTTGGAAAACTGAAACATTCTAAGACTAAAATAATCTTACTTTAATAGAAGGTTTTTATCAAGGATATAAGAAAAGCAAGTCTTGCATAGGGAGCTGGTGTGGAACATGGTTAACAAGGTTTAAAACTGTAAATCAGCACAAATATGGAGCTAAATCTTTAGGTTTTCTCTCTGACTAACCTATTTTAATGGCATAAAGTTTGCACTATATTCCTCAGACTCCAGTGATGGTGAATGTTCTTACAAACCTTTTGTTGTTCCAACAAGGAAAAAAAAGTATTGTATTTTCACTTCAGTGTTCCTTTAGAGGCAATGATGAATCCTCCAGCACTCTTAACTGAGCATTTAATGTCAAGTTTACCTTTCACCCTTAACTCATCCAGACATTAACTGATCTATAAAATTCACTCGAGGATTCATTGCCGCTTATAAAACTCTTGTTCTGAAATGTGATCTTATTTTTATATTAAAACATTGTAATCAGTGAAATATCTTCACATCAAACAAATGATAGATTTATGATCGACTGCCAATACACTTGGTTCATTCAGTTTTGCATTTTATTACTTTCTGGAGTAGGCAGATAATATAAAAATTCTTCTGTCAATGGCACCAATGAAAACCCTGACTAATTGTTGCAGTGAATGGCACTGATCTGCATTTTCACACATCATTGAGCAAAACACAGCCCAGAGCACAGAGGAAGAGGTGGCACGTAGGGGAAGCTTGAAGGATACAAGTGCCATAAAACTCGGAGCAACTGGGCTTAGTTAAAAATCCTTGGAGTCTTGCCTTGCCACAGGCAGGACAAAAAGAGGATCTCTACTGCAGGCAACACTGTGTGTCTGGCTCCTTTGCTGAATTCTGATGAAAATGTCTCTGGTTTGGCTAGCTCAGGTCAAGTGTCCATCTGCCCTGACTGCTGGATCCTGCATTTTCCCTGCCAGTAGGAGGGGATCACTGTAGGGACAATAGCTGTCACCACTGCTGCTGGTCACATCTGTCCTGCTCATGGGTGCCTGGATAATCAAGTCTTACCTTCACGTGTAGCAGAAGCCAGAAGCTTTGGTGTGTGTCTGAGCTTTCTCATCAGCCCATGAGCCAGAATTTCTGTCCATGGGCTCTCCACCATACCTCCTGGGAAGAAAGCCTTCAGCCAGGGATGAGGTAGAGTAGAATCCTTCTTCTTCCCCTTATTGCTGTCCTAATCCTCCACCAATCCACCCTTCCCCTGTACTCATGTGCCATTTCCCCCTTCTCTTCTTATCTGTGCTGTCAAATCACATAATTTCTTCTCCACTCCTCTCTGCAGCCTGAGGTTCTGACCCCTGTTCTCATGTCCTCTTCAAAGCTGACCATCCCTCCTCCCATTCTTGAGTCTCAGAAGTCTTCTCCCTCCTGAAGCCACTCCAAGTGTAATATTTTGGACCAGAGTATCTGAGGCTGGAGAGCATGTTCCCACCATGCCAGCTCTCCTGTGGGGAGCAGATGCTGGGGAGGGACTGCAGGAAGGAAGGTTTCTTACCCCGATGCTCATGAGCATTGCCACCTTTGATGCAACACTGGGAGATGTGGAGCATTCTGATTGCCACAGGGTCCTTCCTACCCTATGGCTGTTTCCCCTCTTCCCTCCCTGCTTTTTCTACTTCCCTTCTGAATGTTTGATTTTTCACCAAATCTTTTCACCAGAACTAAATGCCCTTCTGTCCCTCCAACCCTTGATGGCAAACACTTGGTTTTGTTAGGGGCAAGCCAATACCTGTTCCTTAAGGGGGACTTTGCTAGAAGTGGGCTGGTACTGATGCTCTGGGAGAAAGCAGTGTTAGGAAGTCATCGTGGAAAAGCAAAAGTCAAATCCCTCTAGAATGAGAGGAAGACATGGAAGACTTCTGTTCTGTTTTTTTGGTAGAAGTTTGCTGGAATGTTTTAGAGGCTTTGGAGACAGACATCATGGTAAGATTAAAAAGAAAAAAATGTAGTAAATTGCCCAGATGTCTGGAGTCAGAGGAAAGCTGCTATTTGGGGCCCCTTGATAGGACAGGAAGGTTTAATGAACTGCTGCCTGACTGACAGTGCAGCCCTGGAATCTGTTAGTGCTGACCTTCGGCTCACTCAGGTGTTAGCCCATTACATTAGCTTTCATATGCATAACCATCCCCATCCTTGGTGCTCTAATATTATTTGAAAGGAAGCGAAGTGAAAATACTGTCAAGACTCCTCTTTACCTTGAGGAAGGAGTAGAAGGAAATGATGTGAGAAGCTGTATTTGCAATGAATCACTCCCAGCAAATAGTTTATTGCAGAGATATCTCTGAAAGCGAACCCAGGATGAGGAGCACAAGTATGAGCCCACCAGATCTATTAACTGAGGCTGTCCAGGAACTGAGGTATCAGTAAGAATCAACAAGGGAAGATTTTGCACTTATTGCTGGAAAAAATCTCAGCGTTCCCTCAGGAATTCTAAGTGCTCTTTGATAATAACTGCTAAACCCCAGAATTTTCAGGATTTGCAGGTGTCAATCTAGCTCACCTCTTTTTTCTCACCTGTGATATAGATTTAAGTTTATATTTATTCTTTAAGTTTCTGTAAATGTGCTGCAAGAAAAACCCCTCGACCCAAAAACCACAACACATTTAACCACTAGACATCAGTTACGTAGATTTTAAGTGTATCATTTGTACAGAGTATTAAACACAAAATGGGTTTACTCCTGGTCTGAAATGTTCTGAATAATACATTTTTAAATACTATTGTATTTTCTGGAAAATGAGGCCACAAAGGTAATTTAATGTTTCTTTGTGATGGTTTCTCTCAGTATTTTAAAGAGGTGTATCACTGTGTGAAGGCTTTCAAAAAAAAAGGGAAACAAAGGAAAGCAAAGCATTGTAACCTCTATTTGTAGTGCCTGATGACAGTGACTTGGAAATGTTAAACACGAAATATAAAAGGGCTGCAGTGTTCTGTGATAGTTCTGTGTATTTTATTGACAAATGCTTTGATGCTGAAAACTCCCATTGTGATATTTTTTCAAAATGGAACACTTCATTTTTTTATTATCCAAACTGCTTTAAAAGTATGTCATTGCTTCCATGTTTACAGTTTGTGTAGTATAATAACAATGTTTAGAAAAACAAAAGGACTGAACACATCTTGTAGGGGCCAGAGACATTTTTTGAGAGTGAATATTTGCAATATTAAACATGTATTTTTCTTTGAAATGGGGAAGAAGGAACAGTCATTCTTGGGCTTTACTGTGAAAAAGGCAATTTTGCATTGGGCAACTAAAATACTGGTTGTACAACCATGTATCAGTGAAATAGATTCTATAGTAGCTTTTCAGCTGTTGCATATCCAAGCTATGATAATACTCTGAGTTTCCAGAGCTCACCCTGCAATGCTGTCAACTCATCTGAGCTGTAATTACACTACCTACTTCTTGGTACTGCTGGGCTTAGGATCACTCTGGGTATGTCCTCTGTGCTAACTAGTGTCTTAAATACATGTATTTTTCAGCCTTTGTGGAGATTTGCACAGCTTTCTCTTGGACCAGGAGCTTGAAGGCAGCTTGGATCCAGCTGCTATGTGCTGCAGGCTGGAAGTGTCTGTGGTGTAACTGCCTGTCATGAAACAAGAGTTGCATTTTCTCACCTTGCTATTTGATGTGTGTCAGAGCTGCTGGTTCAGCTGGAGCCCTTTGTGCTGGGAGAAACCAGAGCTGAGTTTGTTGGGCTTTTGGCTCCAACTGGAAGTGTCTAAAGGTTTCTGCAAGGAAATAAGAGTTTTGCTAGATGCTCCTTTTACACCTTAGAGCATCTTGGAGTTCCCCAAATTCAGAAGGGTTGTCCTGGTTTTATACTGGTCTTGCTCTCTTGTACTTGAGCTCTGTGTAGGTTTTGAATGGCTGTAGACAGAGAAGTTTATCCCCCAAGATGTTCTTTTCTTTGTCTGCAGAAGTTTCTGTCTTTCAGAGGAGACGAGTACATTACCCTGCCTAAATAACATGTCTTTGAGATTGACTGTGAGAGTACACTGTGAGGCATGCACTAAAGACACTATAAATAGTGAATCATCTGTCGCAGACAAACCAGCTTCTGTAATGGAATCACTTGGATAGGTGCCATTTATCCTTATCATTTTTCTAGTAAGAGTTTTACATTAGGGGAAAAAGACATGAAGAAATGTTTTCTAGCTGCCTGCCCGTCATCCTTGAACCAAGATTTATACAGGAACTGATCTTTGTATCTTTAACATTTATTGGTATTAACAACACAGGAGAGTAACAAATAGTCAGACTCACCCTTTTTGCAAGATATCAAAGAGGTCAGGAATTGTTTTTGTTTCTTTCTCTCTTTCTTCTTGGAAGTCACAAGGTCCTACATGAAATAATATTGGGGAGAAATATGGAAAGTCAGAAAAGCTGCTGCCTTTCCTACTGAGCTATTTAGCAAGCTTTACTAATGAGCCACAGTAAAAGAAACCAGGCAGGAGAATGCAATTATTTACAGTAGATTTGCAGCACTAGATGTGTAACAGCTACACCAGCTTAAGAAGCACCCAGCTGCCTCCCCTCGTCTCGGTCAGTGAATTCCCACCTGTGCTGTGGCTGTTTCTGCAATTGTTGGAGGCAGCAGCATAAATTACAGCAGCAAAATGATCTGGGTGGGGTAGGATTTAGCCTGGATAATTTTACTGATCTGCAGTGTGGCACCACAGCAGGGTGGCATCACAGGGAGGTGGCAGATTGAAATAGAAATGGGAATGAACAGTTGAGAGCAGAGCTGAAGAGTAGAAACTTAGATTAATTTTGGTACAGTCTTGGTATGTCCGGACCTGGCATAAATAATTAGCAGCACATGAACTAACTGTGTAACTTGTCTTTCATTGCCTCATCTGGTTTCCTATTTTACTGGCCCATGTAGCTCAGAGTGGGGAAAAAAAATTGCAATTTGTCACTAAATGGCATAATTGCTCACTGAACCATTCTTTATGTATTTGAGTTAGCTTTAACAGCCTGATGGAGAAAGTGGTAGGAAAATCTGGGTGAGAAAGATTCAAAACCAGCAACAGCAACAGGAGGGGAAGAACTAGAAGAGAAAAATAAGGTACTGTAGGAAGCTGAATCTAAACATGAGTCGAGACTGATTGTCTGGCAGGGAAAAGACAGAGGAAAACAAAATGTGAGATGCAATAAAACCCCAATGATGGTAAAAGTAAAACAAAACGGTTTTCTGACTTAGGATCAGTCATTTTATTGATTTTTAAAATAAAAGCACTATTTTATTATGTGTGCCTGAATATACCAGGCAAAACCTAAAAACACAAATGCTTATATAGCCTGGGGCAGCCCCCAGCCCCCTGGCCAATAACTCGTCTGGCTTATGCTGCAAGTGCAAGAGTGTGTGTACTCTGTTTGCAAGGTCGTTTATCAACAAAGTCCCAGAGAGCTGCATGAAAAGGGTCAAGAACAAGCTCTTTTGGCTTTACACTAGGCAAATCACTGAACTTTTGTTAAAACAATTGCAAAGAATCAGAGAGAAAGTTTAAAAGATCCAATCCGAAGACACACGATTACTACTGTGTGTGTCTAGATGTTGCTTCTTAAATGGAGTTCTGCAGCAGTTAAACACTAAGGTATCTCTGCTGCTCAGATTTGTCTGACACAGAAAATCCAGGGATAAATTCTCTTTTCAAACAAAGCCATGCCAAAGACCATGAAAGAAAAATAGAGACAGATGATGCTCATCAGGGATGTCTAGAAAAATATTAACAGAGTAATGTCTTTATATCTATGAATTGTGTAATTCCATTGACTTCAGTGGAATTGCACCAACTGAGCCTGCTGAGCATTTTGACCACAGAGCCCAGCTCTGCACTGAATGAATCTTCTGATAACAAACTTGAGAGCTGTGATTCAATAGCTCATCTTCTCTTAGGTGCCAGAATGCTTCTAGCACATCTGGAAATGCAGGGTACTTGATCCTGCCAAACAGCACCTGCTTTTGTTGAGGAAGTGGCTGATATAATTGCAGAAGGTGAGATGGGTTAAGTCTGCAACAACTGATCACTTGAGCCCTCTTTAGGGAGGTGAGAAAGACATCTGCAGGCACAGAGTCTGAACTGTCTCCACTCCACCCTGGAGATGTGATTCACTATCCCAGTGCAGCTCTGGTATCTCTAAACTGTTGTGAACATGATCCTGATTTGGCCTGTAACCAGTTATTGATTGAGAAAGGTGGAGTAATTGGACATCTGTGCTCATTTGGAGCAACTTCTGACTAGTGACATTGTGGATTAGGATTAGGAAAGATTTTGGCCTCTAGCCACCTGTTGATTGAGAGACGTGGAGTTAATCCTAGTAATTATTCTAGTACCCTAGGACTGGCCCCTCTTTCCTGGGCATCATTTTCATAGCAGTGGAGGTTGCATGAATACCTGCAAAACGCTTGGAGACAGGGTGAAACAACCTCCTTTCTGCCTTTTGAAGAGGAAGAAGAACATTCCATACAACACAGACCTCTGTGGCTGTTGTTTACCCCTGGGGCTCTGAATTGAAACCTTCTGCGTTTGGTCACGCACTCTAGTTTTTTAGTAGTCTTTTCAGTTTGTTTCTGGGGCTCATATTCCTTGTGCTTATACCAACAATCTTTTGTTGGTGTGGGACTGTGCACAGTATTTGAAAAGAATGGCAGAAAATCCAAAACCCTTAGCATTTCAAGTCAGACTAAAACTGACTTCACACATTGCATAAAAACACCATTTGAAAGTGAGCCTTATGCTGAATGGAAACTGTGCATTTTAAGTGAAGAGAATAATCTAATGATTGGATTTATCAGAATCTGGCACATATTTAGTGCAAAAATAGGTATTTATTTGTGCTTTAGCTCATGTAAAAAAGAGAAAATTAATAGGATTTCTAAATATTTGAGAATTTTTCTTAATTTTGAGTGATCCTTGTGATAAGATGTTACTAGGGTATTCCTCAAATGAATGAAAATGATCAGAATAGGACTAAAGACTTTTGAGTAAAGATGTGACTGAGATTAGTACTTGAACCCAGCATTTTCCCCTGGTAAATACTGAGGGCAATCCCTAGGATCCCAGTGACAGATTGCTGTATTCAGTCTCCCTCCTGGCACTGTTCATGCATTGAGTCACAAAAAGGTGCTCAGATATCATAAGTCATGCTAGAAAATCCTACATGAAATTCTTGTCAGAACAGAGACTGCATGCATAAAACCTGAAGGCCTTACTCAACTCAGATTGAAGCTCTGACATCAAATGGAAAGAGAACAGAAATCTTTCCATGGGTTTTGCTAGAACTGACACTTGACCACAGTGGCTCCAGGTGTACCTAGAAGTTGGCAGGCTTTGCTTTCTGGCTGGTAGCAGAAAGAACAGGTAAGTAAAAAAGAGGCATGGATGAGAGGGGGAAAGAGCTACTTTCCATTTCACAAGACAGTAGTATTTGTAGGTGTAGCTACAGTGTCCTTGAATAAGAAGAATGGCAATGTTTCCTCATAGTGCCTTAGACTTAAATTAAACTATACTTTGCTCAGGGAATGAGTAAACTGAAACGCTTCCTTCTTAACCATGGGCCATTTTGCTTGGCAAACTACCTTGCTATTTAAATGGTGAAATACTTGATAAAACTATTCTTTAGTCTGGTAGTGCTTCCATAAAATTAACCCATTAGTCAGCCCAGAAGAGGCTGTCAGTCTCCTCTGCAGCGATGTGACTGACATTACCCGTTGACTGCCATCAGCCTCATCACTTCTTCCTCTGCTGTTCTGTATTACAGGAGAAAGTTAGCAATTGGAAAGTTATTTTTATGCTAGTGCAGAGGCAATATCTCAAAAGGGAAGCTTCTCCTGATATTTATTTTGCTTATCTGAAGCAAAATGTCCTACTGCAGAGCAGAGCAGCCACTAGCTGTGTTTCTGCAACATGGATGAATGTGTCAGTCAAGATAATGACTATTCCAACACAATCTGGTCTCTCCGTCTCACCGTCCCCTTATTCCTTGACCTGTTATCATACCCACACCTGGAAAATTTAGGTCAGCCAGGCTCCTTTTGGGCAAAACAAACCCAGCAGCATCCTTCAATAACAACTCCCACACTATTAGCAGGGGATGGGGACAGTTTCTCAACATGTTGTGGAAGGTTCTCAAACTTTTCTGCCTAGTGAGTCATCGCAGAGAAGACCAGCATGAAAGGTTGCATGGCTCCCACACCCACACACCCCCAACCTCTCCTGTACAGACTCCTTATTAATGGAGGGATTGCATTAAAAGGACTGAACCTTCCCTCAGAGGATCAATTAGCAACCTTAAAATAGAATCAAGGAAGACGGAAGCCCTTGCAGAGCCCTTCTGCTTGTAGCTCTCCCTCTCAGAGAAAAATCCAGGAGTAAGCAAGAGCCTGACAGATGATGGAGAGGTTTCTGTCCTCATTCCCTTTTAACACTTACTTCACTGTAATTACTGGAGTGTTACTGGTCACAGCAATCCAGTTAGAGTTGCAGCAGTGCTTCTATTAACAGTTGCCATTTCCAGGGCTTTGCAACTCAGCTGTAAATACTTGCTAACAGGGACGGTTTGGCACATGAGGCCTTACTCAAGGCACAGAGTTCAGAATGATTTTTCTGTGCAATTCTTCTAAATCTTGATATTTCATGACTGAGCAACAAATATACAAGTTTTGCAGCACTTTGCATGTCTATGACTTTGAGTCAAGAGTTCAGATATAAAATCCAATCTAACCCTTGGATCTGCCAGAAATACCTTATTATCTCTCCCAATCAATTGGTAACATCTTGGGAGATGCTAGTGTTTTGATAATTAAAAGTCAACATGCAGCTACAGATGAATACTGAAGCCTTTTTGATATGTATAGCAAAGGCAGAAGGCTTAAAGTATCCCTGAAAATGTCCAATGCAGACTTCCTCATTTAGGAATTAATCTAAATAGCTGAATCTAGGTCAAAATTACACAGCATTGCCCAACGTGTCTTTAAAATTTTCTGCCACATTGTTTTTGCTTCCCAATCTACATTATTGCCCTCCTACAATTGCCTTTAAGTGTTAAGCTTCTCAAGAATGTGAAATGTATTTTTCAACACACTCTGCTATCAGTAATTTGACACAAAGGACACAAAGCAAAGATTTCACGAAATACCTTTGGCTTTATCACATTTCATTGTCTAACATTTCATGGAGGAGAAAAAAAAAATGATTAAAATGTTTCAGTCCAAAAAGTAGTTGGAATAAGTTGCAGATTGTGTACGTTCAGCTGCTCTTATACAGCTTTGATTTGTGTGGCTAGCACTTACTCAGCAGTTCAGTATAACTCTTATTGACCTTGGCAGCTGTCACATCGCTTGCTGGATTTTATGTGGCTGGAGGTGTCAGTGTTCAGGGGAAAGATGTGCAGAATATGCGTGGTTTTATTTGCAGGCGGGAATGAGGTAGAACCCAAACTGCATTTCCAACAGCATTATTTCACAGATGACAGTCACAGGAGACCTGTGACCAACTTTAACCTTTTAATAGGACGCATAAATTAAGGCTACGAGAGAATACTGAGCTGCCAATTATAGAAGCTGTAGTTCCAGGGTCTTTGATTAGCATATTCCTCCCTACCTGCCCCATGACAAAAATGAATACCAAAGGCTTTATGAAACATTTTCTGAGAGCAGAAACTCATACAAACTTATCTCCAAATAAATTTAACGTGCAAAGTAGATAACTAAAACTTCCATTAGTTACTAAATACCCAGAGTGAGAAGGTGGAGCAGAATATAACTAATGTTTCAGTTTCCTTTGTTCCTTAAACAAATACCTCATGGTCTGTTTTTTTTTTTTTTTGGCCTACAACCCCTCCTGCAGAACGCAAAGAGCTAAGTCTGAGGTTGACCTTCCCCAAGGCAGTCAAGTTCATCCTGAATCCTTATCTGCATAATGGTTCTGCAATAAACAGATGTGGCTTTGCAGTATTTCCAACATAAAATGTAATGCTTTCCAAATCTCTTGGATGTCCTCTTGAGAGCATCCCAGGATGAGTTTGGATTTCAAGTCTGAATGTTGTTGTACCTCGAGGCTTTCTTTGGGAACATGTTTCTAAGTGGTGTGTAAGATCCTTGGTGTCCAGCAACCTGAGCTGAAACTTGTGTGCTGAAAAGGCTGAGCATTGTGGGCAGTGTCCCTTTCTGATACTCTTACCCCAGCCCTGTGAGACACTTGCGCATACAGGATCAGTGATGCTCATAAAAAGACTTCATGGAATAAATACAAGGATGATGATCCCCATGGCTCAGCCAAAAAAAATACATCCCCTATGCACCATTATACTCCTCTACATTTTCCTGGTAGTTTTATCTGGGAGGTGTAGTCTGTATTCCTTGTGTGCTATTAGGGCATTTCATTTTAGAGGGGGCTTTGTGTCAGAGTGTCTAGTTTATAAGAGAGTGTTAATACTTGAGTAAACTGCTGGAGATGTATATAGCTGAAACCTATATGCAATATAGGTTGATATTGTATAGCTGAAACCTCATACTTATCCTGATTCTCTCTGGCTTCAGCTGTGGTGTTTTGAGTGAGGATGAGCTGCTGGAGTAAATGAACACATCTCAAAGGGTTAAACTCCTTCACAAAACTCTCGGGCAATACAACCTCTGTTCCTTGCTCTACTGATTCTTTTGTCCTTTTTTTTTTGTCATATTTTTCATTCTGTTGATCAATCTGACCTGCCAGTTCATGTAACCCACTACTGGGCATGAAATATGCCTGAGAAATGGCTTGTGGATGTTGCCTGCAGAAGCTGCCCACAGAAATGGCCTCAGTGCATCGTGCTGGCTCCTGCAGTAACTCTTGGTGACAGATGTCACCTTTTTGGAATGGCCAGAGCCATCTGTGACACTTTTATTTTGACCTTGTATTGATTAGCCCTTTGTTTTTTTAAAGTTCCAGCAAATAACAATGCTAATCCAGATAAACCCAGTCACAAGTGAAGGTCAGCATTATCTTCAGCCTCCAGCCACGTCCTGATGGGAGCTGAAATGGTACCTGAAAAATTGCTTAGGATTTTAGCATGCTTTTAAGAGGGATTAATTTATTGATATCATTCTCTAAATGCTGATTTCAGTTAATTTCACGTGATTTCCCAAAAGATGTAAAAATGCAACAATTCTTTTAAGTAAGGTTAAATTACAAAACTTGAAGCTGCAGGTCGATTTCAGCTTGTGTTGCACCAAGACATTTTTATTGTATCCTGTGTTTACATAGTGTTTTTTCAAGTAGGTATAGAATAAAAAGCAAACCAGCATGAAGACATGGAATATGACACTGTAAGAAGCCCTGTATGGGTGGGTGGGTGTGAACCACTGATTTCTACTAGGTTAAGCCTAATACTTCTATCCTGCATTATAGTTTTGGTATTTTTAAGGACAGACATTGACTTAGTTTTTGTAGCTGTGCTGTGAGAAGTATCTAAATCCTATCCCTGCAACCCCAGACATTTCTGTCTGTCATATAAAGATGAGAGAATTGGATACTGATGTGGGGGTTTTTGCACTATTTCGTTGGAACTAAATTTTCATTGACCTTTGGCAGAAAAATCTCTTTAAGCACAGCCTGGTCTTTTACTTCCTGGAGAGTTGGAGATCAGAGTTAATGAGTGTATATTGAGGTGAGAAACCTTGGTGCCCTTTTCTTGGAAATATGCTCCCCTTTCTCCTCAACATTACAGGGTGGCTATTAGGAGGAGCTCACCAGTGCTACAGAAACAAAGAGCAAAGCAGTTATTCTCTCCCTTGCTCTCTTCTAGGCAAGACATTTTCAGTTTAATCTAGTTTTAGGGTGGGGTTTTTGCCTCTTTCTTTTTATTTTTTTTTTTTTAATCACAAAGAGAAGTATTCAAGCACATTCCCTGAGAGCAAAATATACAAGCTTATAAAAGTTTTAGGACATGGAGCTGGCTGAACTCACGGGCTTGGGCTGCCTACTTTTAGTTGCTGTGTTTATACATTATGGCTTGGGACACTTTTCTGCCCTTCTACTATACAAATGATACCATTTCCACCCTCTCTGAACTCCTATATGAATTCCTTGGATATTCAAGGCCATGACAAATGGAGTGGGAAGTACTTTAAGCCTTACCAGATGCATCGTGGCTTGTTCTAAGACAAGAACTTTTCCATTTAATATCACCCATTGCTGCATGTTGAAGGTGTGCACCAGACACTCAATCAGCAACGTCCATTACAGCTGCTGAGTCAACAAAACAGAGAAGCAGAGGGTGGCTGTGTCATACTAAATAGTTTTCTTTGCAGATCCTTTCCTTCCTGAGTCTCTTTGTACCCCTGATCTTATCGATTGTATTGGCTCTGCTAATTTAGCAGTCCTTTGGGCTGATGATCATAATTACAACACACAGCACAGCTTGAGTAAACAGGTTCATTGCAGACCTAAAGCTTTTGACTGTCCAATGGCAAATAAACAAGTTTGGCAAGCAGAGCTTCTTTAATGCCTTTCACTGCTTGATGCAAACCCTGAGGAGCTCTTGCAGTATTATGCAGAAAAGGGGAGTTATTCTGTATGAAGTTCAACTCCATCTACTTCTGCATGTGGCTCTAAAACTATTCTGAGTTCTTTTGAAGCAGATAAGACATTGACAGGATTCAAGATAATTCTTATTGTGCCTACCTAACTACTGTATTTCCATTGTTACTAACGAGGTAAATATTTATGCTTGATTTTTCTTCAACAGCTCTCTCAGAGTAGCTGTGTCATACAGTTGGCAGAGTATATTTCAAATTAACATGTTTGCTTTAAAGTTCAGTGGTAAAATGGAACTGCAGAGCAGAAAGTTGCATATATTATAGACAGTAATTGGAAATAATTATAAAATTCTGTGCTGAAAAATTGTGATGAAAGAACACTTAGATGAATGACAAATGAGCTGTTGAAGGTTCCATTGATGCCAAAGGTAAGGCTGTGTGGGCAAGGTTAATTCTCTTCCTTTGTGCATGTGCACTGCAAGTACTAATGATCCCCCCCTTGTACCTTGAAAGCTTTCTGCTGCAAAGCAGTGGACCAGCCCCATACTCATTATTTTCTGCCTACCCTGAAGGTATAAAACCCAATACCATTAATTGCAGTTGGTGTTGCAGTGTGATCTGGTGCAGGCACACAGACTCTGTTCATACCCCACTATGACAACAGGGGCTGGACAATAACCTAAAGCCCTTATTTTCATCATTATATATTTCTGTCCCAGTTTCTCTTTCCTCAATTTAGCTGGAAGGTAGAATAAATAATTCTGCATTGCAAAGTAAGTGTTGTGACTTCGAGGGATTTGTTTTCCCTTCCTGGCACAGACTGCAGCCCCTGCCCAGGAGCAGTTTGCTGGCAGTGACCAGGGCACTCACAGGGTGAAGCCTTTGCTCCTGGGCAGCTGATCTGGGACTGCTCAGGTGAGGGTGATGCCCACCAGCTGCTGGCTGCTCTGCCAGGTGACTAAAGTTTTGATGACAAAACTCACCTTGGGTCCAGGGATTCAAGCCTTTCGCATTCCTGAGGGACTTTACAGAATTAGAGAAATTTATCTCCTAAATTATGCTTTAAATTAATTTAAAAACAATGTGCAGTCAGTCCTGAAGTAGGACAGGTACTTGAAGACAAGTATTGAAGGAATTTTGTGATCCAAGATACATCTTTAGGATGCAGCAAGCAGGACTGATTAGTTTTGGGAAACAACTGATGTGATCAGTCTTAGCTGTATATTTTTCTGTCAGTTTTATCCATGCAGCTCTTTGGATAAAACAGATTTAGTGGGAGTTCTGGGCATACCGTGATTCATCTGGCTGGAGCACTTAAACATGCCTCAGCAATTTGTTTTTACTTTAAACAGCATTTAAACTCAATCTTTCAAGTAGGTACAGACATTATTTGTACATTATTTAATCCTATGCAAACATTTCTTCAGTTATGGTACCAAAATCAGTTTGCTGCCAGAACATCAAGTACTGTTTGATCTAATACAGCTTTATTGGATGAAGATTATACTGTAAGTTAGGTCTACTTGTGAAAGCCTTTCTTTCCTGTAGACAAATATTTAATATCTGAGCTCACTTGTAAAGCTCACTTGACGAGAGAGATGCTTCAGAGAAAGGTGTTATCACCCCCAGTACAACTTTACCTACAAGTGCTGAAGTGGAAAGTCTATGAAAATGAATAGAAACAATGTTTTCTCTTGGATATGATCGTATGACAAGCTCTTCAAGCTGAGAAAGTCCATTTCTGGCCAGTCTTGCTCTGGTTTTATTGGGATGTGACTGTTGAGCTTTTGCCACTGCCAAACCCTGCAATTAGGTCAGAGTGATTTTCCGTCTCCTTGGCCTTCACTTGATTTGTGGACTGTCGTGGTCCAGCCTGAAATGTAGCAAACTGATTGACTATAAGGAATTTTTGGGCCACAGGAAGCTCTATATTTTCCAGTTAACCTTTTACCAAGTGTGAATCTACATTTGGGTTGATAGCCCTTGATTAATTATTAGCTCTTACTGATCACTTTAGTTAGAGGAAGTCTTGGGGTTTTTTTTGGCTGAGCAGCCCGTCTTTGTGTGCTAATGCTTTGCAGAGGGAGAATCTGTGCAATCGTGACATATATAGGAGCAAAAAGAAGGTTTTCAAGAGTGTCCTGCTGTGGCATTATCTGCACTGCTGAAGACAGCAGCTGAATTTGCACTCTATCAGGGCACTGAGGAGTCAGGCTCTTTCATATGACCCACAACCATTTCCAGAACTGTCTGAAGGGCAGAAGATGACTTTTTTTATTCCTTTTACCTGGATGACAGGATGCAGACAGCCCAGTACTGATTTAGGTTTATGTGGAGGGATTCCCAGGCAGCAAGGTGCACCCTCTGTTTTTAGCCTTTCCTTCTGTTTGCATTCCTACACGTTTCAAATGAGCAATGTATGCCTGAGTTAGGAGTAGCAGAGAAGATACCTGATATAAATGAGGTTTCCTCTCTCCTTTCTTTCCTGCCTGGAGAAATCTAAATGAAGGATCATCTTTGTTATTATGGGACAAGATGTGCCTGGTTGTTCTGCAGGATTATTTATGAAGTGAATGCCAACAGGAGAGTTAGCTCTCTGAGGATCAGTGCTCAGGTCTGAGCTACTACCTTTGGCACAGTAATAACATCACTGTCAAAAAGTGAGGGTTTTTTTCCCCCTTCAACCTACAAATTTCTTACAGAATATCTTTTCTATTATATACATTTCGGTATGATATAACTCAGCCAGTGCACTGTGCAATCTCCCTCAGCATTAGGTCCTTAAATGCTTGGCAGTTCAACTTTAAACCCTGGAGAAAGTGCAGGAATTGAAACATTTTCATAGAGGGATGGAAGGTTTCGGAATGTTATTGCTGTGTTGAATCTGTAGTCACTATTCTGCATTGCAGGGAAGTTCTCGGATGCTGTTAAACAGAGTTCAAGGGAAAGTTCTCAGAATTACTGATATTCAGACCAATAAATGTCTGAAACTTACCCCCTGAGGGGATGGTGACTCTTCACCTTCCAGGTACACTGCAACTAAACCCCTCATGTACTCACAGCTCACAGAGCAGATAATTGAGTCACATTAACTTCAAAGGTATCACCTGCATAAGAAAATGGGATTTAGTGCAAGGTTTATAAATATGCTATAATTAGACCATTAATTGTGTCATCTTTTTTGGCACAGCAGTTGACATTACCTGTTCCTGCAAGCATACTTCATTTCATAGTTGCATTTTAACACTTGTTTTCCCTCGCTCTGAGGATGTTTGACATCTGCAATGCTGGCGATGTGGAAATAAGGCCAATCTAAGAAGATGTGGATTGTGCATGTTAGTTAATTGCCAGATGGTTTTTAGTTCCTTATTGCAAAGAAACACTTTTAGTAAGTATTAAAATTGTGTGTTTCCACTGGCTAACAGATTTACTGGATGCCAAGTGGATATTAGACCCATTTCCTATTAAATGAAGAAGAATGAATCTGAGTATACAATGAGACTAGTGAGCAGCAGGGTTTATTTTTAGATTATACTTTTGAAACTAAACACTATCTTTAAGTCCAAGAGGAATGTGCCATTTCTTTCATTACTTTTTTACACTTGATTTCTTTTGGCAGGTTAAGACAGCAACTTTACATGAAATGGATGATTGGTTGGGAGATTGTGAATCCTGGTTTCCAGGTTATTTCATTTCTAATAAATTATTTATAGAAAAAGTGGTCTTCTGAAGTTGTCTCATTAGTCTTCATTTTTTTCTGTCTTTTCTTGATTTGCTCTTAAAAAGACTCTGGTTAAATAACCACCATCCTCTTTCAAATTCATGGGTGCAACTAACCCCTTGAAATGAGCAAACAACCCCTCTTTGATCACTGCTGTGGTTATGAATTTAGCTTTCACTATGAATATAACACTGAAATCCTTGTTTATAAACCAAGAGATGAGTTCCTGCCCCATATTAAGGTCCCTTTCTGTCTCCCTCAGTACCCAGGGAGTTCATCTCTGGGTGTGCAGAGGTCCTAGCCTGTGGACTCGCTGCTGCAGCCAGTGCTGCAGTGATCCCAGGCTGTGAAATGTTCTCTGGTGCTTGTCAGATCTGGAAATAATTCACTGTGCCGAGGGTCAAAGTGCCTTCTCACTGCTACTGTGGTTGTAAGCACAAATGAAACTTTAAAACTTCCTTTGTTCTGCCTTCCTCAGTAAAGGCAATGAACTTCCAGCTACCTCAGGCCCTAACCCAATGGGCTTGTCATTTAGAAACCCACGTAGGGTTTTCTCTTTCATTCAATTTGCTGCTAGGAATCTAATATTTAATCATTTACAAGCATTCTTTTCAGATTTCTACATGGATGAGAAGACATCAATCAAATTATGGGCACTTGCTGGCATCATATGGACTCGATTTGCCCACTAAGAGGAGCATGAATGAATTTAGAGTCACATTAACAACCCAGGAAAAAAATTCTTTTTTGGTCCTCTCCAAATGAAACTCTGCTAGCGTCTGGGGATTAAGGCAAACTGAATAGTTTGAGAGTTTCTCTTCCCATTCCCTTTCTCCTCACTGTGTTTGCTTTAGAAAACAAAGGAATGAAACCTGTGTGAGTCTCAGATTTTCTCTAACGCTTCAGTGCATTTAAGCCAAGATGCCCTTTGTAGGAGCTAGGGAAGAACTGAGTTTCCCCTGATTTATTTTCATTTGGGCTTGTGTAATTCATGATACAAAACTTAAAAGAAAACACTTTCAAATTCCTTAGGGATTCTTGCATTATAAAAATAATGTAAAGTGAAGAAGAAGTTGGTGGCTGGTTGTGATTCACCTGTTTCAAAGTGCAGTGTCTCATTTGCTGCCACTGTCTTAGTCCTTTGCCATGGCAAAGCAAGTCAAACCCCATCACTGATTGCAGGGTTTCAGAGATGACCATAGGAGACAATAGGGAGAAGCTGCTCTAAAATTTGTTTGTCAGTTGGGAGTGTTTGGAGGTGTAAAAACAAGTCAGGGCCTCCTGCAGCTGCTGGCAACCTGAAGTGTTAGATGGGAAAAGGAGTTATCAAGGAACAAACATTTTTTAACCGAATTAACACCTCAGAAAAGAGAAAGTTGGTTTGAAAGGATTTCTGAAGGTCAGTCATATGTCTAAGGGAGTCATGGAGTCATGCAGTATTCTACAGAATATGTCTGATGTGGTAAAGAAAGCCATTACTTCTCCACAGCAGCTGGGAACAACTCGCCCTGTCAGTTTTCCTTTGGTGACTTTTACGAGCAATTATTTTATTCCAGGTATGAAATTCCTCATCAGTTGCTACTGAGATTTAATTATATAGCAGAGTTTCTCTCGTTTGTGTTTGAATAAACGGCAGCATTAACCCTGTTCTTGCCTGTATTGATAGATGAATATTTTACAGCTTTGGTTTGAGCATAAAAGGCAGGTTCTAGGTGTTTCTCCTCTAAAATGCTGGAGTCAGATCCACTGCTGATAAGTGTAGAGTCAGAGAATGAGTTGGGTTGGAATGGACCTCAAAGATCATCCAGTTCCACCCTCTGCTATGGGCAGGGACACCTTCCACTAGCCCAGGTTGCTCCAAGCCCCATCCAGCCTGGCCTGGAACACTTCCAGGGATGGAGCAGCCACAGCTTCTCTAGGCAACCTGTGCCAGTCCCTCAGCACCCTCACAGGGAACAATTTCTTCCTGATCCCTGAACACACCCTGCCCTCTGTGAGTTTACAGCCATTCCCCCTTGTCCTATCAATCTGCCCAGGGATGTGGTATTAGAGCTGTGCTATGCCTTTCCATGTCCTGGAATTTGGTGAGGATTTCCATGCATTTATCTAACTTGTGTGAAGCAGACTGGTACCAATAGCATTCGGTCACGTCTTTGGTTGCTTTGCCCAGTGGATGCAGCTATACTTTGGTGGCTCTTTGTTCAGGAAATACCTTAACACATGTGTTGCAGATGTCATTTAGCTACAGAAAAGCAGATTAGCAGCCAGTGAGGTGTATTAGGTCGTCTGCTCTGTAAAGGCAAGTGCACAGGTACAGTACAAAAGACGAGCAAATGTATCATTTTCCCACTTCTTTACATCCAGTTAAAAACATTTCCATATTGAATATTGTATCAAATGTTGTTTAAATCATCTTTTAACTGTGCAAATTTTCATAGTAAGGAGTTTTAGAAGGTTGTAGAGAGACTGCTGAAAGTGACGGTTTTGCCCTTCAGACTGGTGAGGAAAGGCTTGTGCTGCATAAGTGGGAGAGGGAATGAAGCCATTTCCCAGAGCTGATCACAAAGAAATGAAGTTGCTTGTGTATGGTATAGCTTACCTGCCTGTATTGCAAAATAAAACCTTAGCTGTGGTAGAAGCTTCCTCCAAGACAAGGTAGTGAAACCCATACATGCTACACAGAGTGCTCCAGTTCTCAGCTACAGCTACGAGTTACATGAAAATGGTTGTGCTGGTTTGGGCTGAAATAGAGTTAACTTTCTTCCCAGTGGTTAGTATGGGGCTATGTTTAGGATCTGTATAGGACACAGGGTTGATAATGCAGAGATGTTTTTGTTAGTGCTGAGCAGAGCCCACACAGAGCCAAGGTCTTTGCTGCTTTCCTCACTGCCACACTGGCAAGGAAGTTGGGGGTGCATGGGAGACTGGGAGGAGACACAGCTGGGAAAAGTGACTCAAACTGACCAAGGGATATTCCATACCATATGACATCATGCTCAGTATATAAAGTGGAAGGAAGAAGGAGGAAGGAGGGACATTTGGAGTGATGGTGCTTGTCTTCCCAAGTAATTCTGATGGGTCCCTGCTCTCCTGGAGATGCTGAACACCTCCTGTCTGTGGGAAGCAGTGAATTAATTGCTTGTTTTGCTTTGCTTGTGTGTGTGGCTTTTCCTTTCTCTAGTAAACTGTCTTTATCTCAACCCATGAGTTTTTCTAGCTTTTACCCTTCTGATTCTCTCCCCCATCCCGTTGGTGGGGGAGTGTGTGAGTGGCTGTGTGGGGTTTGGCTGCTGCTGGGGTTAAACCACGACAATGGTGTATTAGGACTCTCTGCTACTCTGTTGTACTTGGTCCAGCATTATTATAAAAAGCAGCAACAGCTGCTACCTTAAGGCATGGTAACCTCCTACAGGTCAAGAAAATGGATGAATCTGAATCCACCACAGTCTTGACTATGAAAGTTTTGGGGTTTTCTTAAAGTAGGAGAGTGAGCCAAGGAAGTATTGGGAGAAAATCTCCACCAGTTTGAAACTTTGAAAGAAGTAGAAATCTTTTTCACTTGGGGGTAGTATCTGCTCATGTTTTCTGGTTCTTAACACAAGAGATGACTTACTGGATCAGACCAGTGGTCTGCCTAGTATTCTGTCTATGCTGGTGGCAATGGAGATGCTATTCAGGGGTAGCATAAGAGCCCTGCCCTCCTACCTGCCCATTCCTCTCCTAATTCCCCAGAATATCTGAATTATGAATGTTGGACCATGATTTTTAACTGAAACTAGATTATTCCAATATAAAATATGACTTACTTTCATTAATATTGCATTCCTTGAAATTCCACCAATTATCCCTCTGATTAAATAAAATGAGAATTGCAAATGTTCAGGTTTCAGGATGACCTATACAGAAATGACAACTTTTAGTCTCTTAACATTCACAGTTAGGGATCACTCACAGTACCTTCATTAAGTATGTCTTTATATTAACTGTTGTGTATGGGGGCTTTGTGTTCTGAAAGCTGTCAGAAGTGATATGTTAGGTGAAAACTATCACCTATTGTACACGTGGGAAATATGAGTTCTATTGACTCTCCAGATGCTGCTGCAGAGCTTATAGAGCTATGCTAGACTAGGAAAAACCTGAGTTGTAGGTAGTTTTATGCTATTTTTAGTTAGCACAGGTTCCAACTAGTGAATTACCATTAGTTGCTATTGCCTAACTGATGAATTCATGTCCTTTTAAATTATTTTTGAATGTGTCCCTACAGACTCTAACAGGCTCCTTGAAGCAATATAAATGAATAAATCAGCAGTAGGTACCCACCAAACTATCACACCAGGGTGTGTGAATGGTTTAGTGAGGAAGCACTTACTTAATATCAAATATTTGTCTTAAGCTTCTTATACCTTCTGTACAACTGACTCTTTAGCTGCTGTTAAAAATGCCTATTTTTAAGTGTAGCAAACAAGGCACAAGTATCTGTGTGAAAGCTGAGGGGTGTGTGGAGGAGAGCTTGTGACCTCTGTGAGTTAAAATTGAAGTTTGGGATAAGAAACAAATAGAGACATTTTAATCATGGTTCCTGCTAGGTTTGGTTTTTATTTTTTTCCCTAATCTGAGTGGTTGGGAGAAAATGACACGATGACAGTTAATTATAACTAATCCTGCAGTGCTTCAACACAGACTCATATAAAGTTCAGAGAGTTCCACCAGCAGTTAGTTATGTCCTTAGGAAGCAATGAGATTTTGCCTAAAATAGTTGTATTGTTTCTTGGCATCTGAAAAAACCCCCAGCCCTGAATTATGTAGTAAGTGCATCTGATACAGTGCTGAAAACCAAAGCTATAGTGAAAGAAGGGATATTTCAGCATATGTATGTTCTAGGACTACAAAGTGTCTTTTAAAAGTAAGTTTTTTTATAAAAAAAGTTACAGAAATGTCACTCAAGTATGTAACTTAGCAGTTAGTAAGACCAGGGTTAAAATAAACTGTTTCAACTTCTTTTATATGCATCCAAAGTGGAAAAGAAAGTTATTTCTTTCTCTACATAGCAGAGAAAGAAATAACTAGATGAGGATTCCAGAGGAAGGAAAACATTAAAACATTATTAAAGTTAGCAACTGTTGCCTTAAGCAGTTAGCAATTTTAAGTCACACCCAACCCACACTCATTGCCTTTAGAAGTTTGGGTCCTACTCCCCATCCTGCTGCTGCTCCTGGGAGTACTGCCCTGGATGGATTTGTGGATTATTAAAGTGGGAGAATGTGTCTATGACTTGCTTCACATAATACCTGATTTGTGAATGACACCAATCTGGAGCCTAAAGAGGAGAAATGTGGTGGAGAAGAGAGGAGCACAGACACTGAACTCAGCCCCATGTGTTGTTAAGAGGCTGCAATGTGTTTCTCTGGCAGGACAGACTGGGTGTGAAAGTGATGTGCACAGTAAACAAGCCTTCAGGGAAATGATCCTAAACACCTGGATTCACTGGAAGTGTCAGACAAATTCACTATCACCCATAGATATGGAAGAAGAAGAAGGTAAGGGATGATTTTTTAAACCTTCTTAAAAAAAAAGAAGCAACAAAAATAGTTTCATACTTGTTTTGTGGCTGTTCTTGAACTCTAGTTCAGCTCTTTTCTACCTGTGTCCCACTTACACAGATAATAATGATGCTGGAATTGAATCCTTACTATTGAATTGAATCCCTACTACTGGAAACTGGTTAAATTTAGTATGTTACTTTCTATTCAAAATTGCAGAAAAGTGCAATTTTAGAAAGTTATGAAAAGCTTGATAAGGTGATGGAAAATTGTATATAATGCACTTATTGTGTTTGCATGTACAGACATATAGGACATATACTCAAGTATTCTAAATGATTTTCAAAGGTACACAAGGTGCATACAAATTCTGAAGAGCTCTGTGATGTTTAGGCATTAAACAGGGAACCCCTGGAGAAGGAGAGAGACCTGGTATGAAGGGAAGGCTCTTAGCTGAGTTGAGCATCCCTCTCATCTTTGGTTCTTTAGGAAAAAAGTGATGACTTCTTTTTAGTGCAGCAGAAATCAGAGAAACCTTCTGAAAAACGTGGCTGAATATTAAGCTGTTGACTGCATTTCTGCTCATTCTTTCATCCCATTTCTGTTCTGTAATTTGAAATATTTTTTTGTCTGAAAAATTGCAGCCATTTATATTGTGAACTATTTCCTGTTTCATGTTTTTCCACACATAACAGGGAATTTAATAGCAGTTCATTTAAATAATAACTTGTAGCAAGTCTGTAGTGTTATCAAGGCAGATTTTTTCCCTAGTGTTAGAAGTACTTATGTGTACTGGCTTTGTAAAATATTCACGAGTTAAAAGCAGTCAAATCCAGTAAAAGGAAAGCTGTTTGTTATGAGCATGGCTGGGTCAAACCAGATTTCTGCAGTCAGCAGGCTACATGCCAGGAGTGCTTGCCACCACTGCCATATTTAGAGGGACCATTCATCTCTTCCATGGATCCCCAGAAATATGTGATAGGATACAACTTCCTTGAGACAAAGCCCTTCTTGGGAACCTCCTTGGCTGGCACCTATCTGCAGAACCCCAAGGCATGACTAAGGATGATAGGCAATAACTAAGCAGCATGTTAAAAATAGCAAGTCAATTTAACATCAGCATCAGAATGCCATTATTGATTGTGTTGAGCAAATCCCTTACCTTGTATTCAACACTTAATTAAAGCAGTGGAATAGAAACACTAAATGAGAGGAAAAAACCCCAAAGCAAAACCGAAATGATTAGAAAATACCTTAAATTTTAGTTTTCTGTTCCACAGCCATCAATAGGTTTCAAATCTAATTATTAGGCATGAGCCTTCTTTAGCTCTTACTACCACTTTTGCTACTAAATAAGTAGTGTGTTAGGATAAGAAAAACCTTAACACTTGACAAGTTCCCCAGCTGCTAAATTATTGCCAGTTACTATTTGCAGGGAAGCCCTTCTTTGAGTAGATACTTGCTGCTCTTTCTGTAAAGCAAGACTCCAATCAGGAAAGGTTAATAGCTTGTGAAGAGCCTCCATCGAAGCTTTTCTTGCCCTGCCATGGCTGGTGAATAGGTGGCAGATGCATTGCTTCGTGCTGCACCCTACGCATGTTTTTCTTTAACCTGCATGCCATGGTGCTTAAAAAGGACTTTCTCTTACACACAAATACAACTGTCGTGTTCCTTTGAACATTAACAAGGGGAATCACATTTTTAAACTCCAAGGGCTCTAGGCAACAAGATAATTGGTCTTCTGTAGTAGTTCTGGGCTGTGCCATAATGTGTAGTGATTATTTATTGGGTTAATATTCCTCCTTCTTCAACCCATCATTGGCAACAAAAGGTCTGATCCTGCATTCTCAAAAATAATACTCAACATGATCTTGATATTTGAACAGGACAAATGATTCCAGGGCTGGAGACAATGAAAAAAAGCCATTAGAAAGATAAAGTCCATAGGAAGCAGGTGGTGTTTTCTGATTGTCACATAACCACTGCTGATAGAGCTGTCTTAGCTGACAGAGGAGATGTCCCAAAAGGATCTAGAGAGCAAATAGCTAAAGCTCTCCTTTGGCAAAAGGAATGTGGGACATTGGTTCTTAAGTTTAAATGATGATTCATTACAATTGTGTTGTAACAACCAGTGATGACCCACACAAATCCACTCTTCCTGACTGCGTCTGGAAGTGCAAATCATGTAAATAATTGCAGTGCTTTTCTCCCTTTTGTAGAAGTCAGCATGCAGCTGGAAACATTTTCAGTGTGTAAAACATTAAGAGACAGCTCTGGCCACAAGGTTGTAGTTTGTCACGGTGTTTGTATGTACAGAAAGCAGATCCCAGCCCTCCTCAAACCCTTGGCTTGCTGAAGTGTCTGCAAAAACAGCTGAGCAAGACCAGTCAGCCACAAGGAAATTTCCAACTTTGATTCACATTAATAGAACTGTTTTTTGGTTGCTCTAGTTTGTTTTTTCCCTCTCTGTGTAATATGCAATCCCTTATGGCATAGTACACAGTGGGAAGTGGGAATAGGAGGGAGGAGGGAGAACGAGTCCCCGTCGGGTGACAAGGGAGCCCGAGAACGAGTCCGAGTCCCCGTCGGGTGACAAGGGAGCCACTGGGTGATGTGATGGGGTTAAACCCCCACTGATATTTAGGTGTGATTTGCAATTTACACCCTCCACTCCCTATGCCTCGAGCTGTGGTGTACAACAAAGCCATGCAAAGAGGAGCTCTGTGTCCCTTGGGAAACACTTGCCACCATTTCCACCAAGGGCAACAAAGAGCAGAACTTGGGTGGAGAAGAATAGGAAGGGACTGATGGGTTGTGGAGAAGATGGGGCTGGTGTGCTGAGCAGCCTCTGCATGTCCTCATACCACAGGGAGGATTGATTTCAA
>NW_008667721.1:64605-68999 GCF_000695815.1 Acanthisitta chloris
TATTGTACTCACTAATGGTTAGTGGGTTGGGATCCAATGTTAAGACTCGCTGGATTTACTCACAGAAGTGTACTCTAACTAGAATGCTATTAAAGATAAATATCCTGCCTGTTTGCATTTCTTCTGTTACTAAAGAAGTCATCACCTAAGGATATGTTCATAACAGGACTGCCATCAATTATGCTAGTGCCTTGATAACTCCGTAATTAAAAATAAATTATGTTTGGTCCTTAATAAGACTAGTATTAAACTGAATGCCTGTTTAATCTCTGTTAAATCTGCCACAAAGAAATGACACCATGAGAAGTGTGAATGAATGATATCCTTTTTTTTCCCCTTCCCTGATTCTAATTACACATGATGGCACTTGCGGTGTCCCTTGTGAATGCACAAAATTGGTGCAGCAGGGGAAATGCAAGCTTCCCTGTGCTGCAGTCTGTTCATTAGCATCGATTTCTGAGACACTGCCCCTAAGGATGAGAGCATAATTCCTTTTTTTTTTTTTCTTTCTTCAGTTTCTCCTGATCTCAGCTTGTAATAGGCTATTAAAATAACTTCTAAATCTTGGTGTAAGTTCTAGAGCAGTGAAAGATTCAAGGAACTCCTCGCAACCCACCTTTCCATGGAGCATCAAAGCCCAGCTAACCACTCCTACTTCGTGCCTGTCCTGTGTGCAACACTTCTCTACAGCTGTGCCTTTGGGCTGCAAATCCATTGTGGCAGGCTTTCATTATCTGCTTGGCTTTCTGCTGCTTTTCCATGGTGCAATATGAAAGCTGATACGACCACAGTAAAAATGCCACACTTCATATATGGAAAAAGCTGTCATTTATTTGCAGTTATAACATCCTGGGAAAGATTGTATAGTTCAGGTTTTTCTTTTTATTTCCTTGTTTTTTTTTCCTTCTCCTGAGTTATATCAGCTTTTGTGGGATGGTGTAAAAACATCACTACCACCACACTTACAAAGTTTTCACTCTACAAAAAATAGAAACCTGATTTAGTAATCTAACTCTGATTTGTACAGTCCCTTGTATTAACTGTGGACACAGCAATAAATGCTGAGTATTGATGAAAAGCATTCGGATTCCTGAAAGTTCCACATGAATTCTTATTACAAAATATCTTGCACCCAAGATATTTTCCTTAATTTGTTTCTTTTTTTATTTTTTTTTGTATCTTCCTCTTTTAAAAAAATGGCCATCTAAAGAAAGGATAAAATTTAAGCCCAACCAGCTTCAGTAACAAACCATGGCATGTGCATATTAATGACAAAGAGTGAGAAAACAAATCATAAGTGAGCACTAATTTCGACAGCTCTTCATCCGCATTGCTCTAGTAACTACCTTCAGATATCATAAAATATGAATTATGGAAGTATTATGAAAGACTTCCTAACAAATGCAGACTATATGGATAGGGACATTCTGTAACAGTTCTCTCCCTTTCCATTAATGCTGTAGTGGGAGGCTTGTACTGTTTTGCTCTGAATTTTTGCTCCCTCTAAGAAACAGCCCAAACTTTGGCTCCGTGTTTTTATGCAAGATTACCTCTTCGTGTCTCAGCCTGGAACGCCATATTTTGAAACTGTTCCCTGTTCCTTTATAAGCTTTATTCCAGATGCTGTGCAGGCAGGTTGGTTCAGGTCCCCAAGGTACTGAGCACAGGAGAGGATGGCTGCTTTGCCCATCTTGCTGGAGGTGGACCTGCCTCTAGTCTGTGGCTTTCTGCCCAGCTCTGCTGGAACTGGCTGTTGCATCGCAAGCCTTGCCAGAATTTTTCACAATAACAAGCTCCAATCTACATAACACCTGGCCTGTACAAACCAGGTCATTATGAACTTGATCCAAGCTGTCATTCAAGCAGCTTTGTTATTCCCTTCTTAGGCTGAGCCAGTCATCCATAAGTAAGAGCTGGCTTAAACCTTCCAGCCCTCACAGCACTTGGGTACCAGTTTGCTTTCTTTGAGCCCCACCAAGCAGGTGAGATCCTTGTAACAAGAGGATCACAAGTAGCAGAAACATGCAGGAACAACCAGTGATCTGGGCTAAAACCCAGCCCAACAGGTTACTCCCAGTTTCAAGCTCCTTTGTGCTCTACATTGGTGTTTTTATTTACCCTGTTGCTGCTTCTTGATCTTGTCCTTCAGCTTTTCTACTCAACTTGAGAAAAGCAGGCTTAATTAATGTATTTCCTACATATTCATTCCATATTCATTTTCTAGACATCTTTTAGGTGTATATAGACCTCCATGAAGATTTCGAGGAAAGATAAAGTCTCGAGGAAGAGAACCAAAGCCAAAATGTGTGTGACAAAGGGAGCTGGCACTTATCTGGCTGTGGGACCGTGAAAGTTCTTTTTCTTGCCCTCTTCTGCTGCCTCTGCTTTTTAGCAGTGCTGCTCTTGGGGCTGCAGAGGGGAGTTCAGGCTCCCATACCCAGATGCTGGATTAGCTGCATTAATGCAAACTCTACCTTGGCAAACAAAGCTAAGAATTGCAGCAGTGCAGTTTCCCAGATGCTTCAACTCCAGATGAACTGTAAGGGGCAAATGTATTCTTGGCAGGCAACACCACAATGACTGTGGGAGGCGAACAAAGTGTAACTGCCTGAAGTCCAGGGCCAGTCAGGAAAAATAGAAGAGTCACTTGTGAAAAACTCCTGACATTTCAAGAGGTGTTTTCCATTATGTATCAGACAAAAATGAGACCTTTTAAAACTTTTCAATGGACAAATGAAGCAGGCAGCCGAGCAGTGAAGCTGGGGCTGGTGCAGCCCAGAGCAGCAAAGTGCCCTCTGCCACTGCTGGGCTTTGGGGTAGTGCTCTCTGACCTTGGAAACAGCTGAGAGAAAAACCTGTTTAAAAGAAATCATCTTTGAGGAAGTGTTCCTACTTTCACAAATATAAATTTTCACACAAAACTTATTTGGAACATTCCTGACAAGCTGCAGGGCAATCTCTGGTGGACTCTCCTTCCCCAGCAAATGTCCAGGAAGATGTCTAATAATTCATGAAAGCAATGGGCAAGGCTGAACCTGGGGCCAGGAAACTTGTATTTCAATCTCTGATCTGGATTTCATACCTTATGATAAATATCATGACATCTCTCTGCCTTCATAAAAAAAAACCTGCTCTGCCTCAACTTTGTAAGGTAGAAGAAGCCCTCTGAACTAGGAACAGTGATTTTTCTTACACAGCACAACAAAGTTCTGGTTTCATTTTGAGTTTGTAGATGATGTGAACAATCCTTGCATGAGGATTTACCCGTATTATTATTTCTGTGAGGAAAAAATAAGCTGAGGAAAATAAGTTATGCAACCATACCCATTAAAACATCGTATGCCTTGTTCGGTAGAAGAAGCCCTCTGAACTAGGAACAGTGATTTTTCTTACACAGCACAACAAAGTTCTGGTTTCATTTTGAGTTTGTAGATGATGTGAACAATCCTTGCATGAGGATTTACCCGTATTATTATTTCTGTGAGGAAAAAATAAGCTGAGGAAAATAAGTTATGCAACCATACCCATTAAAACATCGTATGCCTTGTTCTTGTTGAATGGAAAAGTCTGGTGAGCTAAGTTTTAAAGCCTGAATAGGTTATTCCTGGGGTACAGTGCAAGCATGAGGGTCATGTATTAGTCTTAAAGGGCCTGATTGTCACTCATTTATATCAGCTTCATGTCGTAGAATCATAGAATCATAGCATATCCTGAGTTGGAAGGGACCCTCAAGGATCATCAAAGTCCAACTCTTGGCCCTATGTCAGTGGAGTTATTTCTTATTCCCAATAGTCATAATTAGTTTCACACACCACATAGCGTGAGGATCAACCTTCTTTAAAAACACAGAAATAAGAACTCTGTGAAAAGCAGGAATAAATATTGTAGTAATTTTGTTGTGCACACAGACACCTGTTACTGGCTGAGTTGGATATATGCATGAGTTTTTCCTGAATAACATCTAAAATGAATGACTGGGGTCTCAAAAACAAACAAACAAAAGTTGTGCTGAATAATGCCTATTAGAATTTTCAAACAGTGCAGATAAAGTAAACTGAGCTCATTCCCTTCATGTCTTCAAAAAACGATGGATTCAGTATCCACCCTGCCTTCTCTCCCTGCAGTCAATAAATATTCCCTCCTTAATCGAGGACTTCTGCCAGTTTGGCGATCTCTTGCACTAATTACATTCCTGAAAATATGACTTAGATGAGCTTGAAAATAAATGCGACCAGCACTCCTTGGGCAAAGCTAGTGATTACGTGGAGTTGTTATGGAAGCACTGGGAGTTGTTATGGAAGCACTGGAAGTGTTCTCAGCCCTGCGTGGAGAGCCGGATGGGGCTGTTGATGAAAATGCAGTACTGGGAATTTGGCATAGGGAAAAAATAATTA
>NW_008667722.1:0-48177 GCF_000695815.1 Acanthisitta chloris
TATTGCCAGTTCTGTGACTGGCATTGTATTCCAGCTACCTTAGGTCATCCTCCTGAGTGCAGCACAAAGAGAGCATTGTCTAGAAGATGACATCCTGACAGAGGGATAAGGTAGGGACAGTCTGTGAGATGTACCTAAAAGAGCAACTGTTTCTTTTTAGAGGAGAGGGGATGCTTTCTTCGCTCTGCCATCAGCCTTACTAGGTTCCTGGGCCTCCTCTTTCTGCTAGCTGTTTTTCATCTCTACACCTTCTGTGATAGCAGGTATGTTTGGGACACAATACACACAAACCCCTTTGGTCTTCCTGAGGAAGTTTAGAAAGGCTCCTGGTACTAATTCATGTCATACATTGTCACCTTAGCCTGTCACAAATACACTAGTCCAGCACATGTTCATGGAGGTTTGTCCAAGGACTAGAACACCCCAGCTGGGCCAGCTCTGGTCATGCTGAGATGTGAGATCATAGACATAAAGCCTTATGCTATTTAGTTTCTCTACTAAATAAAGGGAGGAGTTCTGTTTTTACACTCTGAAAAACCAATATTGTATTCCCACAACAGCCTTGTCCTCACGCTTACAGTATATTGGTGTATTGTTTCCTAGGACAATGAGAAACTAGTACAAACCATGGTAGTGTTCATCTGCAGAGCTGTCTGGGCTTGTTTTAACTCAGCACTTGAGCAGAAATGAAAAAAAGATCCCAATATGTCTCAGCAACGTGGCATGCAGCAAGAACTCACCAGTACCAAAGCATTCAGGAGGAGGAAGCAAACATCTACACTGGAGCCAGTGTAACTGCAGAAACACAGCATGCAGGGCAGATCCTACCCAACCCTTCTCAGCTCTGTCTTCCATCATCTCTCTACTGCAACTATAGATGCTGCTATCACTCATGCAAGTACTGCTCTTTTTTTATAAGACCTAAACTAACATATATGCAATTGGAAATTAATTAATGTTGTATAAAATGATTCCATTTCAAATACATTGTATCCTAGTATTTAAGTAGCATGCCTGATAGAATAAAATAAATCAAGAAGAAATGTTCTTGCTTACTGATGAGCAGCAACCTTCCCAGGATGATCACACAGGACTGATGATAAATTTGAGCAACTCTTATTTTTGCTATAAAAATTTTGAAGTGGTTTGCCAACATCTACAAAAAAAAAGGGAGGAGCTTTTTGATTTCGAAGTGCTTTGCCAACATCTAAAAAAAAAAAGGGAGGAGCTTTTTGATTTTGGATTTGAGCTTGAACAGTTACTGCTACGTGAAGAATAGAAATTACTACAATCCTGAGATCTAAGCTCTCCAACGTTAATAGTTATTGCTACACAAAGAATAGAAATTACTGCAGTCCTGAGATCTAAGCTCTCCAACGTTAATTTCTTTCAACACATCTTACTGATCCTAGCACCAGGGAGCCCTTGAGTTTCTTTTACTAGATGACATACTGCCATTACTAAGCCTCTGAACCGTAGCAGAATACCTGCCTAAGGCTGAGTTAGTTTGCATTACAAGTGCAGGGAGGAGGGGAAAACAGAGAACAGGGGACTCCAAGCTGGAAGATGGCCTAGACCATTGTTGGTCATTCACCACTTCTATCCACGTCTGCCCATCTCAGGCTTTGTGAGCCATGTCCATCTGTTGCACATACAGCTGTTTGATCACAATTGAGTCTGCATTCTGCAGAGCTGACACACAATATGAATGAACTCAGAGACAAGAGCTAGAAGAACAAATAACTTGGAAGCTAACAAATGACTTGGAAGCTAACAAAATTACTGCTAATTCTTTATGCTAACCTAAGTACCAAAAGAATAGCGAGCAGAAAACCACACAGACTTTAGCTGATACTTGTAGCTATCCTGGCATCTGAGTTTCCTTTGTGCACACAACTGCCTGCACACAAGTTGTACTCAGCTATATCTCATCTTGCAGCAGCTAAGCAAGCACTGAGCACCTGTACATACAAACCTATGTGCACACAGCTTCTCCACTAGCAGTCTGGTTTTAGGGTAAAGACCATCAGCAAAGCCGCAGCTCTGCTTAGCTCTTACCAAGTATTTTACAGACAAAATGGCTACACAGAGAAGACTCATCTTCCTTTCCGTTCTTTGCAAGCTGCAGGACAAGTCAAAATTTCAGAGAAACCAACAAAGATGTCATCTATCTTAGTAACAGCCCATTAGTGTGGGAGCTATTCAGGACATGTTCTTGTTGAGCTCTGCTTACTACTTTTCCTCTTCTCCAGACTGGTCAGGTCTCCAGCCAGAAGGAAAGAGCATCTCATGTCTGTTGTATTTTCCACTTAGATGACTCAGAGTCTCTCTATCCTCCATCGGGGATTAAAGAGATCAGACTCACATACCAGAGTCCACAGGGTTCTGTAACCAGCCTTGCCCCTAATCCTTGCTCTATTTACTCTCAAAAGCATCACAAATCTTTCTGCAGGAGGGAGGATACAGCAACCTAAGCTTTCTACAGTCAGAGTTTCAGCATCTACCAGAGCAACCAAGAACATTTCCTATCTCTCACTGGACACTGGTCTTCTTACTTGTGTATTCACTATCTGATAACAGTGAACAAACTGGATTGGAATGTGGTAGATTAAGATTATAGCTGTTACTGCTGTTCAGCTATTAATGAGCAGGCTCCTGTGCTTGCCATGGGGCTTGCTTGCCTGAGTACAGTGCTCATTAATGGTGGCTTTTTGCTTTCACTGCTCACTGTAGTGCTGTGCTGCTGACCACCTTACTGTGTTGTGTCTGGGAGCATTTGCATAACAGCACTGGGAATGTGTCTGGGCTGGCTGGTAGCCAGAGCGTCACTGCTGTACTGGACAGGCTGGAACTCCAGTGTGAACTCAAGTCAAAGGGACTGTGGCCTGTGGATGAGCTCATGTGGGAGGAGGACACCCTGGGAGATGTTCAGCATTCTGGCATTTGTCTTCCCAAGCCACTGTTGTGATGATGGATCCCTGCTGTCCTGGAGATGGCTGAACATCTCCATGCTGATAGGAAGTAGTGAATTAATTCATTGTTTTGCTTTGCTTACACATGCAGCTTTGCTTTACTTATTAAACTCTCTTTATCTCAACCCATGAGTTTTCTCAATTTCACCCTTTCAATTGTCTCCCCCCATCCCACCAGGGGAGGAGTGAGTAAGCAAGTGGCTAGGGGGAACTTAGTTGCTGGCCAGAGTTAAACCACAACAGCAGAAAAAGACTACCTTTTTGTGGTACTTTTTTTCACGTATACCAGTTTTAAACTGTTCTCATATACAAAAAAATAAATAAAAACAAGCACTAATCTCAAGCAGGGGAAAAACGGTGTAACAAATTCAGAGACTCCATTAACTTTTTGCCCTCACTTCTAAACGAGAATTGAATTTTTAAATTTTCAGTCCTTCCCCAGCAGGCACGCACAACTGAGAGACCACAGTCATTTTTTGTCACTTGGTGAGCCTGACCCAAAGATTTACATAAAACTCTTCACACATCCTGTTCACTTGCCACATTTTCTCAGAGAGACCACTGCAGCAGAACCAGCTGTGTCTCTTCCATGTTACCACTCTTTCAGTGTTACAAGTGCCTAGTACAAATCTCTTCATGCCCTTACTATTTCTATTTGTGTATGTTGAACAGAAACACTGGGAGGCCAAAAGATGGTCTCACTTTAGAGTATTCCTGAAGCTTGATAAAAGGATTCAAGCCCATGTCATCCCACTGACAAGCTGTCACACCAACCTGTAGATCTACTTGCTCTGGGTCAAGTAAGGCTGGATTACTTCAGTAACCCTTATGAAGAGTTTGCATCTTTTTGCTTCTATGTCCCTTGATGTCCACAAAACAATAACGTGTGCTCAAGTGCCCAAATTGACAAAACACTGGCAAAAAAAGGCCTGTGCTGCCAGGTGTTTTCAGGGTGGCTGGCAATAATCCTCCCCTTAAGGCAAGGAGGTGGTTCAAAAGGAAAAAAGGTACTACAGCAGCCAGAGCTAGAGATGAAAACAAGAGAGATGCCACCCTCCTCTTGATATATAGTTTGTTGTATCATAAAGGTTTGTACATAACCAAATGCTGTTGCTCCTTGAGCATTTTGTGTCACAAACTGACCCCGATATCTCCCCTACCCACCCCACTGCTAGCAGCTTATTCCCACCTCCACAATGTCCCTGTCACTGACATTGGCACAAGTTTATGCTCACTGAATGGAATTTGGGAACTCAGCAGGCAAGAGTGAGTCAATTTTGTGGCCTGATTTACCACAAGACTGCCATAGGGTGGGAGGAACCACAGGGATGGAAAAAGGAATGGCCAAGGACAATGGCACGTGAGAACATCTGCTTAAGCAAGCAGTGCCTTCTTAGTCCTCTCTTAAGTGCTGATGGTGTTCTCCTGCAGCAGGGGAGATGTGTTCAAGTTGGAGGCAGTATCTCTTTATGGTGGAAGAGAAACCACGGAGCACACTGCAAGGGGAGATGGAGATACAAGAGGAGCCCTTAAAATTGAGTGTCTAAAGATGAGTAAACAACAGGCATTTCTACTTAACCCTGTTATTCACAGTTCCCCCACGCTCACACGGCAACTTTCTGCAAAGGCAGGTTTAGAGCCCCAGTTGTTACTTTTCTATCCTGGGACATGTTCAAATATTGGTCTTTAAAGAAAAGATCTCAGGTTATGAGGTCTTTTGGGGAAAGCTAGGGTCATTCCTGGACTGTGCTAACACCCTGTCAGTACTGGATGTATAACATGTTTCCTCCCGTTCCCTAACATGTAATATAAAGTTCGTCTTCATCCAGCTGTGTGAGTAGTGAAAAACAGAAGGCATGGTTGCTATATCTCTTTCCACATGCCTTCCCAGACTGACAGCACAGGAAGCTTGGTGCTGTGAAGAGGGATCTCTGGCTCCAAGAAATTAATCATTCAGGAGCAGGCGGGTCAGGGTGAACTGGCACAGCAAATAGCAATGCTGACTACTGAGAGCACAGCAAGAAGGTCTTCCTACTCAGCCAAACAAGACAGCCACTTGAGAACTAAAAACAAGTGTTGTTGGCAAGAGCCATGCCCCTTGATATAGGAATGATGGCCAAGGCACACTACCATTTAGGAGCAAGTAGCTGTCGAAGCTGGAAGTCAGCTCAATGTGCACCTATTGCTTCTTAGCTTCACTGTATTCACAACTAGGTAGCACACTTGCATCAGGAACAGGATGCTAATCAGCAGCTGGATGGAAAAATGAGGAAAGAAAACTCATTGCAAGAACCACAATATCTGCACATGCCAGTTGATTTGATGTGGCTTTTTGGCCTGATGTAAGCTGATGTTTTCCATGTGTTCAGGCACTTGTAAAAAGATTTACCTCAAAAAAAAAAACAACCCCACCAAAAACCCCCCAAAAACCAAACCAAACAAAATACAAAAACAACAACAAAAACCAAGAACCCCCCTCCCCCCCCCCAACAAAATAAACCAAAATATTTTTAGGAAAAAATCTTATTAAGGAAAGCATACAACTGAACCTGCTCAGACCAATGTGCATCAAACAGTGCTTACAACTGACAGGTAAGATCATGGACAGGAGGTTGTTTTGGAGCAGACTGCAGATCCAAGTGGCTGCTTGGGGCCTCTGCCCATTGAGATAGAGGCCAAGTCACATGCCTTCAACAACCTATACCAGAGCTGGACATCATCCAGAAAAACAAAAGCATTTCCTGAGGGAGAGAAGGAGCACATTTTAAGTGAGGACAATTGTGCACTCTAGAAGTTTAACTGACTTGAATTCTGTGAGCATTTTTTGGTGTTTCATGCTGTCACTGCAGCACATCCACTAGTTACAACATAGGCTTCAGCAGTGACAGTGTAACCAAGGTACTGGCTAGACCTGCTCTGTGCAGCAGGGAGAGCAGTGGATATTGTGTACCATGACTTAGGAGATCATGCCAAGTATCTACAACATTCTTATAGGCAAGCTGAAAAAGTACGGGCTAGATAAGTGCACAGTGACATTGATTTACAGCTGCCTGCACAGCTGATTCCAGGGAGGCAGGTGAAGGGCTGGTGATCAGTAGTACAAAGGCCAGTTTGAGGCAAGTCTCTAGCTGTGTGCCTCACAGCTGGTGTTGCCTCTTCATTAATGGCCTGGACATTGGAGACTTGAAAGCAGCTCCACATAGGTATTTGGGATTCTGGGGGATGCCAAGCTGACCATGAGCCAGCAGTGCACCCACAAGTCAAAGAAGGCAGCAGCATCCTGAGATACATTAGGAAGAACATTGCGGAAAGGTCAAGGGAGGTTTACTCAGCTGTGGTGAGGCCACGTCTGCAGTGCTGTGTCCAGCACTGGGCTCTCCAGTACAAGGCAGATATAGACTGACTGGAGAGAGTCTAGCAGAGGGCCACAAAGATGATTTAAGGACTGACGCATCTTTCATATGATGAGAAGCTCAGAGAGTTGGGACTGTTCAGCCTGGAGATGAGAAGGCTCAGGGGGGACACAGTCAGTGAGCCCACTTGGGCCTGAGTCATTAAAAAATGGCAGAAAAGCCAGCAACAACAGACCAGGAAAACAGAGAGTTTTTCTTGTCTTGTCAAGTCTGACACTGCATAAGAACTTTGCATACTACTGATGTGAGCATCTATCATTGTGTGTGCAGAGGAGCTGGAAACTAAGCATTATGTTGTCAGGGACTGGAATGTCAATGACTCAAACATTTGGCCATTTGCAAAAGCAGGTGCTTTGCTGATGCTAAATTTGCACTCCCCAGCGAAGGGGAGGAGAGTTTTTGGGTGTAGAAGCCTCTCATCTGCGTAAGAACAGCCCAGGTGCAGAGGGGATGCACACCCAACACCAGAGGATGGGCATCAACCTGACCTTTGTTTAGCAACTAGCAATTTTTTGAGCCAGTCAAAGGAAAAGAGTGATAAGAAGCAGATCCTGCAAGGTGGAATAATACTTTTTATCATGCCAATTTCCTCTCTTACACAACTGGCTCAGGTGCAAAAGCTCCCCCCATCCCAGCAGAGGTATCAGGACATTCACATCTAGGCCTGAAGGTGTGTGTATATATATATAATTTACACCAGTCATTCAGTGTCATTTCACTCTAATCCCCACCAAGGGATCTATTAACAAAAATCTCGGTTAGCCCCATCTCTGGGACAGGTCATAAGATATATTAACTGGAAAGGAGAAGAAATTCTACTTGACTTTTTTTGATAGGACTACTAGTAGGATGCACAGTAGCACTCCATGTTTTCAGAAGAAAAGCAGCTCCCTCAAGGCACTGAAAAGAGTATTTAGGAAAACAAACAATGTAAGAAAAGCCTTTTGGCTCATCTCTGTAGGACTTCTCCAGTTAACTGCAAACAAGATGCCTTTTATGTTTGATTACCTGAGGATGCTAATTATCACTGCCTCTCACAGCAGCTAAATGTATGCCTTCTGCCATAATTCCCCTTCACTCTATGGAGCCCAAACCACAAAGGTCCAGAGAAGTATTCCATTATCTTCTTTGAAGCATTTAAAACACTACTTGTCACCATGATTTCCAAACAAAAGCTAACCAAAATAATCCACCATCAAAGCCCTTGTATTTGGGAACCAGATAATTCCTGTGTTTTGAGGAGACTGGCAAAAAAACCTTAAAATCTGTGTGTACTGTGGTTTCCACAGTGATGTTTATACTTCTGTTGCAATGCTTCATCCTTGCACAAAAGCTCAGGGCACCAGATAAAGCAGATATTCACCCACTTCAAACCCATTCAGGGCTACAGCTGAAAATACAGAGGAGAAAGTGCAGAGGAGATCAGATAGAATCCTATACCAAAGGTAGAGCTGGGAATATATTTATGATGGATGTTGAATTTCTGAATACCTCAGTTTTCTTCAGCCAAAAATGCCTTAGAATTAGACATTAAGATTCAACATCTAGAGAACTTTAAGTCTTCTCTGAAGTCTACCAACATTTAAAAATGCACAAAAAGTCCCCACAATGGATCAAGTGCTGTTTTGGCTAAGTTAAAACTCTCCATCTGCGCTAAAAGGTAAGTGTTATTACTTGCCTGACACATAAGATAGAGATTAAAGAATAGATAGTATATTTTAGAACAGTTACCTTGGTTTTACACGTAACAAACAAGACAGAAAGAACATTAGCAAGTCTATGTAGTCTCATGCACCAAGATATGAATAACCAGATAAAAATTATCTGGAGGCGTATCAATAAATGTATTCCCATGCAAACGTAATAGAAATAGCATTTGCGGTCTACATTTGAATCAGAGAAAAGGCTGAAGATGAAGAGAAGAAAGTTTCTCCCCCTACATTTACCCAGATACTTAATATTCTGCACATCAGCTCATGACATAGAAACAAAATATTAGACTAATGTAGCATTTGGCCTTATCCTGGTGAATGCAGTCCTGGGTGAATCACTGATCTGTGTTACAGTCACTCCTAATACTCCTCTGAGGAACAGTACAGCCTGAGACTTGAGACAACTGAAATTGTCACACAACTCTAGAATCTGGGTGTTTATTTAAATCAGATCTTTGCTTTTGTTTCTTTTCAAACATGGACCTATGTTTTACCCACCTTTATTTGCAGAAATAAAAGAAATATATTCTAGAAAGCATACTTACATTGGTGAGTGGGTTTCCACAGAAAAATAAACCTAGCACAATGGAAGGCACTCAACTGATTTGAATCAGTTGAGCTTTGCACACGCTTGTCAGGACACACCTCACTAACAAGCACACATTTCATTCAACTTTGAGTTCAAGCAACATGCTACAGCCAGGAGCCACCACCAGTTGGGTTCAAAATTCCACAAGCGACACATAAAACTTGCACTGATCCTTTCCCCCTAGTGCCTGTCAGGCTGAGATTGAAGCAGTAACCTTATCACTGCAGATGGGGGTATCCAGCCAGAGCATATGAGAAAAGAAAAAGTGAGCATCTCTTTTAACTACTCCTTTTTACATACCCAGCCACAGCGTTCACTTATCTCAGGGACAACAAGGCTCAGCATCACGCTCTGGACACCACAGGATCACAAGAAAACTGGAGCTCCACCACAATTTGCAGACAATACATTCTTGAACTCTCTTGGAGAAGGAAAGAGAGCAGAACTCAGTCCAGCAGAAGAGACTCCTCCAGGTTCCAGCATGGTATCTGTGTCAAGCAAGTGAAAGGCAACCCTATTAGGCTATCACCAGTACTTCTAACAGCTGTTTCCCCTGCAATTCTTTTCTCCTACAGACCCAGTTTGGCTCAGCTGCAGGTCATTGCAGCAAAGGCCCAGCTGCAGATGGGCAAAATAATGAAGGCCCTCATTAATTCTTTCTGCATAGTCTTTCCCTGTGGTCTGTGTATACTGCCACATTGTGACTAATTATTGACTGTAAAATAATGCACATATGCTATGCAATGTTTGTATCTTTTCATACTGCTTCCAACTGCTTCATTTTCAAACCTTTAATAATATACATTTAACATATGGTATATATGATTTTGTTTGCTTTTTTTTTTTCCCTATCACCTTCTTGATGTAGTATGTTTATACTAGTGTTACAAAGTGAGCAAGGGGTAGGTGGAGCTTCTTGTGAGAAACCTACTCATTAGGTTTAACTTTCCATTACCAAAACAAACCGAGATCAGTAAGTTTCGAGTCTTCCCCTGCCACACATTCTTGCTTGCAAGGTAGCAAATCTGTGACCACAGGTTCTTTATTTTTTACTCAGTGTATCTGTCCATCAGGGGATTGTGAAAAATCCACCCACATCTTCTCAGCATATGAGCTCCACAGTGACCTCTATTCTACCTATCCCAAGCTAGCAATACCTTGCTAGGTAAGCATCTCTTAATTTCCAGAATGTTTACTCACACAATAGCACTTCTAATGTGCATGGGATTATAGCTAGAAAACTATGTGCAATTACCTGCTCAGTGGCACACAGGAAATCTGAAATCTACAGTGTGTCACATTAATCCATAAACTTTTTTCTTTCATGCAGTATTATGACTAATGGAAGTCGTAGGAGTGGCTTCAGGACCTTCTGTAAAGGGACCCATATGAATTTGGAAGGGGATTAGTTAAAAAGGATAGGCTAAAAAGCTTTAATCTAGAAAAGAACCCCCTGAAACTTGAGTAGGAGGAAAAGCCCTTTTACTCTAATGAAACTATGCTGTGTTTCACAAGTAGGCTTGATGCAAGTACTATGCAGAAGCATGGGTGGGTTGCTTGTAGATGGGACTGATACAGTCAGCTTTTAAGTGTGTGAGACAGTTCTTATTGTAAGAGTCTGTTTTCTACAGTTTATAATATTATCAAGCGTTATGAGTTTGGGCTGGAACTATCTGTGTTATATGTCTACTTTTGCCTGATATTTAATTTTTTCCCTTTGCTTTTTGATTTAGATCAATAATTCAATAACATTTTACTCATACCAAAAAGTGTGGTCAATTTTTCATTGAAAACCTGTAGCAGTGACATATTTTAGATTAGGTGGCTAATGTTTGGCAATGTTTTCCTTTCTGTTAGTGATATACTGTGTTGAGTCCCATAAAGACCTGGACAAAATTAATCAGGGGACTAGACTTCATAAATGTACACTTCATATATGCCATTCACTGGATTTCTCTTCCCAAGGAAGACATTCATGCATGCTCCTTTCTTTCCAAAGGAACATTCAGAGAGTGAAAGCACAGGTATAGTCCAATGTTGCTATAAGATTTTATACACAGATATGAGAGTGTTGACCTAGATCCTAAGAGACTTGGCAAAAGCAATTAGATAAGTCTGAAACAGAAGGATTACTGAAGACAGGAAGGCATCTATATAAATTCAAATTCAAGCCAATTCTAAACCTCTAAGTAGGAGCAAAATAAAAACAAAGGGCTTTTCAGAAAAGGGAAAATGAGTGAATAGCAGGACAGAGAATGCCACTTGTTGCGTTTCCCAAGTCAGGGGGATTTAGGATTGCTAGATTTGCCATGACAGAAAAGAACAACGAGCCTCTAGCTTGCTTTAGAAACTTGCCTGTAAAGTCTGTTCCCTTGTGTGTCACACTTCCCTTAAAGAGAAGACTGTGTGCCAAGAAGATGATAAGGATGAAGAACTGGGAAAACAAACTTTTAGCTGCACTGTGTGGGTCAGTAGCTGCTCTGGGGATCTGTGGCACTGGGATCCTTGGGTTCCACTTACAGAAGTATTTCACTTAGAGTCACTTTTCTTAGAAAATGGACCCAAACCAGCAGAGCCTATGACTGAAGCAGAAAGTGATGCACCTGCCTTTCTGCTTTTTTGCCTCTAGCTGTGTCAATACCGTTACCAGTGGCAACTGCTTCTAGCTAGCCCTGAATTCTAGCCTGTCAGCACAGAGCTAGCCATTGATAAGGAAGAGATCTGCATGATTACATTACTAGAATTACATGTGTCCAAATTAGAAAAATCTCAATTTTATTAAGTTTTTAGTATCTCCTTAATTGTCTGGGAGGACTGGAAACTGTGAGTGAGTGTGTCCTTCCAGAAGGAAGAGATCATAAGGATGCTTTTTGTACAGAGAAATTCTATGGTTGTTCTTGCTTGTGGGACATAAATAAATCAGATCATTCCTTGGAAACAAGCAGATGCTATGGGTAGATTTCTTTCTGTGCTTATTCTGCTCTGTATCACTGAGACACATGAAGTTGCAACCAGTGTTGAGAATTTCTGCAGAAGCCATGATATGTCTGTGTTGGATAAAAACCTCTTTGTTTTGTTCTTTTTGCCCAGCATGGTCACATGCCCTGACATACCAAACTCTTTTCTTATGATCAGAAGAATGACCACATAGATGACTAGATAAAGAAAAGGCAGAGGCAGAGAGAAACCTGTTACAATCTGATTTTGGAGGTTTTGACATTCCTTGTCCCCCTGACATTTCTCCCTCTTAGCCACTCTCTTATCAGTAATATATCCAAATAACATAGGCACAAGTCAGATTTCCACCTGAAACAGTATTTTGACTGTTAGTTGAAAGAGGCTTCTGCACAGCAACATCCATGTTTTATTAAGTATTTTGAAGAAAAGCTAAAGATACTAAGAGGTACCACCTAGGCATATAGGCTTATGTGTGTGCCTGTGTAGGCAGTAGAGTTTCTAAGCAGCATAAAAACCATAGAAAGTATGCTGTGTAAATCAGCCATCAGACCAAGGAGAACATTTTCCTTTTGCACTGAGAAGCAGCACAGTAAGCACTTCACAAAACTAGATTGGGGTTACTATTAGTCCTTTGTGGTAATGCAATTGCATGACTGAAAGCCACAAAGAATTCAGTAGCAGAAAGCTACACTGCCCTGAATATACATTTTAAGCTAACATGAAGATCAAGTTCGTACAGTGAAAGTGGTCATGCTGCAGCAGAAAGGTGCTTAGTTTTTATAAATTAGAGTGCTGATCAGGTATCTAAGCCAGTGACCCTCTACCACTGAGATAAGTCAGGTGATTTCTTTAGTATTTTGGAGATGGAGAGCAGAGGGAAGAAACCCAAGATATCCTGTGAGACCTGCAAATAATTGCCAGGTCACAGATGGGACAGGAACAACTTAAAGTAATACAGGGTTCTTGCCAGCACAGCTTCTCACTTAGGCAAGTATCCAATGGACAAAGAGGTCTGATACATGCTCAAAGCTCCCCCAGGCTATGTGGGTTTGCTTCTGATTATGCTAAATTCTGTAGAGACAGTATGCACTTGAATAGGCATATGGTACAGGTTTGGTACCTAGTCCCAAGCCTGAGAATAATGTGCCAGGTGTCCATCATATCTGCCCTACTACTCATGTTCTGGAAGGCCTTCAGTTTTCAGGACATGGGATCAGAACTCCACTCCTGCTAATGCCTGAACACCTCTTTACTGGAAAAGCATCAACACCACAAATGTAAAAAAAACCCATACATTGTTATCACTTTGCAGAAGGATTGGGGAAGGACTGTATCATTTTCTCATTTTCAGTTCTAAAGGAAGAAGATGTTTCTTCCACTAGCTCAGAACAAGAAAACCCTCTCTGATATGAAACACAGACAAGAAGAGACTTTTACCCCGTTTGAGCTCTGCTATGGGGTTTATCGACCACAAATCAGCCCCATGAGGAAAGGCAAGGCAAAGAAAGTGCAGGAAGCCCAGCTCTGCAAAAAGTCAGGGGGTGGAAACTCTCCAGCTTCAAGGACCTAGTCCACCAGAGTAATGAGGTGTCACAGTAGACTAGTGAAGAGGGAGGAATGACTCTGGTTGCTGAAGTTGTACTGGCACAACAGGAATCTGGCACAAGCCAGACTGTATGAAGACCCATCTGAGGCAGAGATGAGATCAGGCTTGAATATTAAGTGCAAAAGTTGCTTGTGCCTTGTGTGAATGGACCATGCAATGGGCAAGTCAGGCTGTTCTTTGGAACATGGCACTGTTACACACTAGGGCCAGGACTCTATGTCCAGGCTGTTTCTTCCTAACTTTGTCTGAAACACTGAGATCATATCAGAGACCAGGTCAGAACCCCAGATGTTCAAATAGAATCATAAAATCATAGAATCATCAAAGCTGGAGGAGACCTCTAAGATCATCAAGTCCAACCACTGCCCTGCCACTCTGCTGTAACCCTTAAGCCATATCCTCCAGCATCAGATCCAGATACCTCTTGAACATTTTCAGGGATGGTAACTCCACCACCTCCTGGGCAATCTATTCCAGTGCCTGATCACCCTAGCAGGGAAAAAAAATTTCCTGACATCCTGTCTCAGTTTATGACCAATCCCTCTAGTCCTCTCACTGCAGGCATGGCAGGAGAGATCATCCCCCACCTCTCTACAACCTCTTGTCAGGTAGTTGTAGAGAGCGATGAGGTCATCCCTGAGCTGCCTCTTCTCAAGGCTAAACAAACCCAATTCCCTCAGCTCTTCCTCATAGGACATGTTTGCTAGACCTCTGATGAGCCTCATTGCCCTTTGATGGACTCACTCCAGAGCCTCAATGTCCTTTCGAAATTGTGGGCCCCAAAACTGAACAGAGTACTCAAGGTGTGGCCTCACCGATGCTGAGCACAGGGGGATGATCACTTCCCTAGTCCTGCTGGCCACACTATAGAGGGCAAGATGCCATTGGCCTTCTTGGCCACCTGTGCACACTGTTGGCTTATATTGAGCCACTGTCCACCAGCACTCCCAAATCCCTTTCTGATGAAAAACACTCAAGCTACTCCTCCCCCAGCCTGTAGCACTTCATGGGGTTGTTGTGTCCCAAGTGCAGGACCAGGCACTTCGCCTTACACTTTGCTTCATGCAGTTGTCCTCAGCCCATTGATTATGTCAGTCCAGGTCTCTCTGTAGAGCTTTCCTACCCTCAGGCAGATCAACAGTGCCACCCAAGTTAGGGTTGCCTGCAAATTTACTGAGGGTGCACTCAATCCTCATGTCCAGATCATCAATAAAGATATACTGAGCCCTGGGGAACACCACGAGTGACTGGCTGCCAATTGGATTTAGCTCTATTAACCCCAACTCTCTGGGCCAAGCCATCCAGCCAGTTTTTCCCTGTCAAAGAGTCCACCCATCTAAGCCATGAGCAGCCAGTTTTTCTAGGAGTATGTTGTGGGAGTCAGTGTCAAATGCCTTACTGAAATCCAGACAGACCACGTCCACAGCCTTCCCTTCATCCACTAAGCAGGTCACTTTGTCATAGAAGGAGATGAAGTTGGTCAAGCAGGACCTTCCTTTCCATGTTGGTTGGACTTGATCCCCTGGTTGCCCTGCATGTGTGATGGTACTCACGATGATTTCCTCCATGACGTTGCCTGGAACTGAGGTTAGACTTACAGGCCTGTAGTTCTCCAGATCCTCCTTCCAACCTTCTTATAGATGGGTGTCACATTTGCTAATTTCCAGTCAGCTGAAACTTCTCCAGTAATCCAGGACTGCTGGTAGATGATCATAAGTGGTTTGGCAAGTTCTTTTCACAGTTCCCTCATTACTCTGGGGTAGATCTCATCAGGGTCCATGGACTTGTGAGCATCTAATTGGCATAGCAAGTCATTAATCATCTCCTCCTGGATTGCAGGGACTTCACTCATCTCCCCATCACCAACTTCCAGCTTTAGGAGCTGGGTATCCTGAGGACAAGTGGTCTTGACATTAAAGACAGAAGAAAAGAAGGCATTGAGTACCTCTGCCTTATCTGCATCCCTGCAGTCACTACACTACCTTCTGCATTTTTCAACTGATGGACACCCTCGTTAACCCTCCTTTTGCTCCCAATATATTTGTAAAAACTTTTTTTGTTGTCCTTTGCTCTAATGGCTAAATCAAGTTCCAGCTGGGCTCTGGCCCTCCTAATCTTGTCCCAACATGACCTCTTGGCATCTTTATAGTCTTCCTAACTTGCCTGACCCTTGTTCCAGAGATGATACATTCTCGTTTTTTTCTCAAGCTCCAGCCTAAGTTCTCTGTTTAACCAGGCTGATACTTCTCCTCAACAGCTTCACTTCCTACACAAAGGACAGTCTGCTCCTGAATGTTTAACAATTCTTTTTTAAAACACTCTCTACCTTCCTGAACTCCTTTACCCTTCATGACTGACTCCCAAGGGACTCCATCAGTCAATGTCCTAAACAAGTCAGTCTGCCTGCCAGAAGTCCAAGGTGGAAGTTCTGATGATGGCTCTCATTACATCACCCACTATTGAAAACTTAATGATTTCGTGGTCACTATGTCCAAGACATCCACCAGCCACCACATCCCCCACCAGTCTCGTGTTTTCAAACACCAGGTCTAGCAGGGCACCTCCTCTGGTGGTCTCATTTAACCATTGTGTTAGGAATTTGTCTTCCACACACTCCAGGAACCTCCTAGACTGATTCCTCTCTGATGCATTGTATTTCCAGCAGATGTCTGGCAAATTGAAGTCGTCCGTAAGTATGAGGGCTAGCGACTGTAAGAATTCTGCAAGCTGTTGGTAGAAAATTTCATCTGACTCTTTGTCCTGGTTGGGTGGTCTATGACAGATTCCCACCCACTGTGGCATCTGCCCTGTTGACCTTTCCCCTGATCTTAACTCATATGCTCTCGACTTTGTTATCTTCACCATTGTCAATTTGAGTGCAGTCAAGGCACTCTCTAACATACATTGCTACCTCACCACCCCTCTTGCTATGCCTATCTCTTCTGAAGAGCTTATAGCCATCTATTACAGCATTCCAGTCATGAGAGTCATCCTATCATGTTTTCATGATAGTGACTATATCATAAATTTCCTGCTGTCCAGCTCCCTGTTTGCTGCCCATACTGTGTGCATTGGTGTATATGCACTTCAGCTGGGCTACTGACTTCATTCCCATCATAGGCATGATGAGGTATGGCATACAGAAGTTGTGGAGGCTAGTTGAGGAACGGTCACATTGCATCCTGAAATGGCCTGTAGGCAAAATGTCTATCCCAACTGACCAGGGAATAAGTGCTGTATTAACCCAATGTATCAGTAACAGCCACAATGCAGAACTCCTCTTCCAAAGATAAACATGCTCCAGGTTAACTGGATGATATGACAGAAAAAGCTGACCAGAGACCTAAGTCCTTTGGAATTTAACCGTCTTTGTGCTGGCATTAGGAGACAGACTAAAAGGAGGAGTATCAAACTTATAAAACTTACCATATTTCTTATGAACTAAATATTAAACTTATGAAGACTAAATACCAAATAAATATAATTGAGGACACAGAGTATACATGCAGTGTTTTTGCAAGTGCATTAAAAGTAGTTCTAAGGACTGCATCCCTTTGAAATGTCTATTTTGCTCAATGCTGAAAATATTACAAGATTTTCTGAACATGATATTTAAAGGCAAGAAATGTCACCACTCATTGATGATTTCTTCTCCCATTGTACAGGAACTTTGACTTCTCATTCAGGCATGTAATTCTAAGAGCCAATGGAAACTTATGTCCTAATAATATCAGTGATTTAGATATTTTTTCCTTTAGAATTAAAAAGAATTACTAAAGAAATAATGACATAAGAATGCAATTGCAATCACTGACACTTAGCCCATTATCAGTGAAGAGTTTAGGTACCATTACAAAAGATTTTTATAGTGTCCTACTTGGCAAGACGGACATAAGGATATGAGGTATTTATCAAGGTTTGTAGACATGCCTTGAACCAGATTTCTGTTAGTAATGTGATTGCAAACCTAATAAGACTATTGGAGCCAGAGTTAGTTCCTGTTTACAACAGAGTAAAAGCATAGAATTTCAGCTACAGGAATATCTGCTATAACAAGGAGTTATAACAAATTTGAGGTCTGGGTTCGGTTTTTTTGCTAGTACAAATTGCTCTTTGTAGGATTGTAAAATAGGCTGTGCATCCCTCATAGCTAACACTGAGCAAGACAGCGTTGGTCCAGAGGGTTGCACTTAAAGTGAACATAATGCTAGGGCTTCATATAGGCTTTGTCAGCACCCAGATTTTTATTCACAATCAAAATTGTTTCTTGCTTCTGTTTGTTCATTCTTTGGATAATAATCAGCCTGGATAGAGCCCTACTTGTCTCTGTGCAAAAGGATTTCAAAATCTGCAAGTTCTAGTCTGGCCAACAATGCAAAAGGATCTCATGGCTGGGATGGTCTCAGTGATGGGGGACTGTGCAGTGTCAAATCTTCAGGATAAGATTGCAAACATTCACAGTGTATGCAAAAACAAGTAGTGTCTGCTTAATCTTGACTTATTGTTATCTGTCTTTCCATCAGCAGGCTGGTTAGCCCTTGTTTATTTTTACTGTGTGGTATTTCCACTCATGCATATGAACTTTTTCCTATTAACTAATTTGCTTAATATCTCTACATCAGGAGTTTATCTTGCATTTCATCAAATAGAGTTTATTCATTTCATACATTGCCTGATTATGTCATCAAAACACAACATGTTAAGAGACAGGGTAAGCACAAACAACCCTCTAAACCAGTGAGTCTCAGTTTTTGCAGGCAGGTAGCCCATTCCACCAGGAAAAATATTGAATTATGTAACTCCTTCCTTTATGTACCTTGTCACAGTATAAACTGTGCTCATATTCTGGCTCATTCATATACACTGCATAGAGAGGCAACTACAAACTCAATGCTGTATTTGAAAATATTGAGTTAAATCACATCAATTGAGTACATCAGAGGCAATGTTCCTCATAGCAAATTCAGTTATGCTTATTTCAAGCTTTATGCCTTAGGCTTCAAGCGTAAGTTCTTATGATGCTTAATTTTTTAAGTATTTAGATTTAATGAGAAACAAACTTACTAAATTAAATGTTCACATTTTTCTTATACTTAAATGTACAGAAGAATGAACTTACCTTATTTAGACAAAGATCAATCTTCAGAGAAGTCTAAATGCAGGTGAATGTCAGAATGGATTAAAAAATAAACTTAAATATTTTCAAGTAAACCTACATATAATGATGACCAATTACTATGCCATAGCTATTCAAGCAATTACATTAGGTAAAAATCATACAGTGGTACATGCTTACTCCTAAAGTTTCACACAAAGGAGGCCTTCAAAACTACTTTAACCCTACACACAAATCCTCCTCTTTCGAACAAATAAAATCTTTTGCCCTGGGTTGAATACAGCATTTCATTCCATCCCAAAATGTATTTCTGAAAGAGGGCAGCGTCATCTGGTTTGACCACAAGGTGGAGATGAAAGGGCAACTAGAGTGGGTTTTCTGTTCTACTGAGGTCACCCACAAGTCAAGTGTGCATTACCACAACTACCTAGTCTTATGCACTGGACAATGAGAAAAAAATTGATTATCAGACACCATGTTTGAAACAGCTGCAAAAGAGACTAGAAAACATTTTGGAACATGGTGAATTCTAGAAAAACCCATGGTTTAGACTGGAAGAAAAGGGACAATTTTCTCCTCTAGAAGAAATGGAACACCCGTCTCTCATATCCTACTGCTACTATAGCTGAGAAGTAGGGTGAAATGAAAGTAGATACCATGGGAGAAACCCTGCCACATAGATAAGATGTTACTTCTAAAGTAATTTTTGATCTTTCAGTATTTCTGGTGAAACAGGACCTCATGACACATTCATCAGCAGTTACTCAACCAAGGAGGAAAGACACCTGGTGACTTTGCAGAATTCTTCTCACAGATGGTATGGGTGGTCAGCTTTATCAGGTAGAAAGTCAAATGCAAAAAATATTAATCACTTTAGCTGTCTGAAGGCCAGGTATTTTTAAGACAGTTTTGAGTCTTTTGAGTTGTCAAAGAATTCTCTTTACTCATCAAGACAATACCTCTGAAAAGATCTGGTGTACCTGTAGCATACAGAGCCTGGGCTGAACTCCATGGTGCAAAGTGTTCTCCATTGTCTTTTTCACTTTGTTCTGATCCTTCTGGACTTAGGTTTAGATCTTTTGTTCTCACAGAAATCAAACATTAATATGTGCCAAAAAGTCTCTTTGATTTCAAGACATTAATTAAATATGCCATTTCATATACAGTCATTCTATGTTCTAGATGCTATTACTAAACCAAGTCTTGGCAGAGAAAAGTTGGGAAGCTTCAGCTGGTTTAGGTAATGAAGTAAATAATATATGTATTCCAACCTACCCTGAAAGCAACAGAATATTTAATCACAGAAGATTTAATCTGAAGTTGTACTCAGTTTAGACAGTTATGTGGATCACAATAATATATTGAAAAGGTGATTTTGGGAGAAAAAAAGCTGCCACACTCCTACTGCATGCACATTGAGAGCAGTGCCAAACTCATTAGTAAGCTGCTGCTGGTATTTTTAGCTTATCAGGGTGAGCAGTTGCTCTTTACAGGACTCTAGTTTTAAGTTCCCATCATAACCAAAGGGCACAAGGTTCAGAAAGCCATCTCAAAGTGGGAAGCTTAGAGTGCTCTGCTCAGTACCACCCTTTTGTCTCATCAAAATTTAAGTTGCAGCATTTCCTGGATTTTAGTGCTGTTTCATTCTACTTTCAGCATTTGCGTCCCAAAGAGCAGCTACGGAAGTTTCTAAAGAAAGAACAGAGCTGTGTGAGGAAATATGTCATTGCTAGTCCCCAAACTACAATTTTTGAGCTTCTGACTCACTGCCTCTTTCTTATTACTGTTCAGACAAGCTTGACAAGCACTGGGGAGTTGCAAATGTCAAATGCCATCACTTGTATTCATCAATATCTTATTTAGAAATTCTGACCTGATTGAAACATAAAAAGCCATATTTATTGTCACTACCAGCATTCATGTTCTTTTCTTCACCTGAAGTGTTTTCAGTATTGCCAAGTTCCCAAATTTAGTGATTCTTAGTGTTCTGCCCCAGATGGAATCTGTTTCTGAGGTCTTCTGTTTTACTCATTTCTGTTACAGAGCAAAACCACTCAAGCAAATGCATTTCTTTTGCAGTGATATGATTTGTGGCCAGCAAGTTGAGAAATTATTTTTTAATTTTCAGGGATGTCAAAGCTCTATTTCCCAGCTCATATAGATGCTATAAGCCTCCTTCCCCCTCCCCCCTCTCTGCTGTTCTTAGTCAAACATGGTAACATGTAGACTGGTATTTCCCTGTGTCAGACTGGCCTTGTTTGTTCTGGTGTAGCAAGCAAGGCTAATTCCTAGTCATACAATAGTATCAGAAAAAAGCATGTTTGTTCTTGGTTTCCAATGTATATATCCCCATCATAACATAAGCATTGCATGTATGGAATACATGTAGCCTTGGGAGCAGAGCTTCCCTGAGAGAGGTGTTTACAATTCACTTATAAAAAGGGAAGGTGGCAGAATGAGCCAGTAGCAAAACTGGAAGAGAGAACTTCCAGATTTACCTCTGGACTATCTTGAACTCCCCAGATCAAGTCTACCTTCCTCAGAAAGTGTCAAGAACAGCACCATGTAATCAGGAAATTCCATCCTACGCATTAAAACAATTGAGACTATTAGGAAAAAAATAAAGGTTGGTGAATAAACTGACCTTTTTAGAATTATACTAGGGATTCTTTTGATTTGCACATCTTGATTAAACCAATTGTAACTGAACTATTTTATGCCTAACACAACTGTGATGGACTAGCCTCATCTTACTTCAAATCAAGTAAAGGAAGTAACTTTCCATTCCCTGCATAGTGAGCTGTGTACATCCTTATCACCAGATAATGCTGAAATAAGAAAACAAGCAAGCTTCCATAAAAGATTAAATAATTATGAATTGTGGAAACATTAGGAATTGTAACAATGCAGGCACAGTATTGAAACAGATATTAAGCTTTATGCACTGTCATTTAAACCAATACCTAACTCCTGAAGGTTAGAATGTGTCTTGCACCTTTCTGTGAATGATCTGATTCTGGACTTCTTAAGTAGAAATAGAATCATCTTCTCTCAGCCTTACTGCAAAATAAGACAAAATAATTGTCCAAACCCCTAAATAAATCAGGCAGAATAATCTCCTGCTTCTGCTTACACATGTAGCACCTGTGGCAGGAGATTAAATAAATGTCTCTACACCCTCCAAAGGGTCTCTATACACCAGTTTCTTTCCACTAACTTTCATTGACTTATGGCAGTGAAGAATTTCCCACAGATTTCTCATGTTTCCTTCATCCAGCTACTTGAAATAATAGAGGACATATCACATACAGCTTTAGTATTCTGTGAAGCCATACTGGGGATAAAAGACATGCAGAGTAGTACCAATGTTATTCCCAAACTGAGCTAGCAGATTTCCAAGCCACATTATTAGAAGTGCTGCAAATAGTGTCCAAATGCAAAACTCCTTCCTTTGTATTCTTAGCTTGCTTGTCCTCCACTGGGAGATTGCTAGGAAGCATCTCCATTGGAAAAAAATAGCATCAGGCCTTGCTGTCAAGTGAAGATATCCTGGTCATTCCTCAAGACGAGTATGTCAGTGTTTTAAGGAATCAGAGAAGTGAAACATCTTCTTGCTATTGTTCAAGCAGAGCTTTAACAATTTTTCATTTCTGCGAAACCTCCTGACCAAAGAAGAGGAGATGACTCCAATGCTTTGGACGTCCAGCACAGAGGGAAGTGAGGATTCATCTGGATAATGCTCCTTTCCTCTCACGAAACATCTGTTTATCCAATCCCCTATGAGTCACTTCTTCCCCACTTTTCAGTCATCTGCTGTCAGTGCACTTCTGTAAGTAAGCCCAGACTTTCTTGCCCAATCTGGAGCAGGGTTCAAGGGGAGCCTTGCTGGGAGGTAGGCTAGAACATAACCACAGTCTAATCACAAGATGAAGCTCCTGGGCATTGTGGCCTGTGTGGGAGCTTGGGGCAGGTGAACATTGTGCGTTTTCTGATCTCAAGGTTGATTTCAAGAGCCTCAAAAGCTCGTTTCATATCGGTAGAGCTGTGTGCCTTTGGCATATGCCAGTGACCCAGAACTGGCTCCAAGTAAGCTCTTACCTCATTGTGTTGTGTTGAGTGGACTCATTCATCCCCACACAGTAGCAGTTAGTTACATGAACAAGTTGCTGTGCCCTGGCTACGTGCAGTGCTGTGCTGACTTGGCTGTACTGCTTCTATTTCTGAAGCTTGCTCAAAGTCAGCTCAGAGAGCTCTGCACTGTCAGCATCTGCACAGCATGGACACGGCCTGCAGAAGCTGTTAGGATGGGACTCCAAGGAGCAATGGGAAGCAGTTTCAGATTAAGCTGCAGGGAGATGTTTAGTACATTTAACACCTACCCTCAGCATCCCCAGCAGTACTTTGAAACATGACTAATATTTTATTCACCTACATATAAAGGGTGCACAAGTCTGAATTCAAAGTCGGGTCCTCCAATTTCAGTCTTGCTATTAAATGCAAGTTTCCTTGAAGGGAGAAGGACTCTGGGAATGTGGGCTTTGCCTCACCCTTACCTACCCTCCAGTAGGAGTTGTGTAAAAGAAACTTCATTGTCATCAGGACTTTCAGGTGTGTGGGTGTTTCCAAGAATAAACAACAGCCAACCACAGAACAACCAGGAAATGGCTTTATAAGCATACTGTGCCACTTTGCTGCCACAAAGTTTATGAATCATATCTCCATAGCCAGCTTGCAGCATTATGCCATTCTGCTAGAGGACTTGCCATGTGGTGTGATCAATGGGCTAGGAAACGACTACTGCACATTGCCCTTCATGGTATGCTGAAATCAAGAGCTGAAATTACAGAGTCTGCAATTGCGAACATTCAGACAACCAAATTTGGGCCAGACTTGTCAATCATGATCTAGGTAAAGTGGATGAACTCTGTTAGAGTTAAGAACTGAAATAGTTGGAGGAACAGCTAGGCAGAGCAAAGTGCATCAGCAAAGTAGATACAGAAGTTTTGCACCTGCCCATACAAGAAATGATGCTATCCAATACTTTTGCTTTCTCTTTCACATACCTCCATATGCAAAATTAATGTATTTTCTTACAGAGTATGCAAATAAATCTTCTAAAATTATTTTCCCGTCATTGTAACAAATTCTAGATTCTAAGACAGGTCATCAAAAGGCAGGAAATTCATTGACACACACAGCTCTGAAAGAATTAAATTGGTTTTAAAGCCTTATACATTGAACAAGGCCATTGCATAATGTAATACAGCCTTCATTTCACTTCCTTGCCAAATTGCCAGACAAAAACATTGTACTTCATTGCTGGGGTGAGCACTTAGTGCATGAAACAGATCTATCAGTACACAGACAATCATGATCCTTTTCCAGAACCATTTCCAGCTTCAGAGATAATTGTATTTACTCATTTATTTGTAGCCTGTTGACCTATCCGAATCTTTAGGATCCTCAGCTGACATAGAAAGAGACAGCAGGGAGAATTCTCACATGGAGAAAGTAATGGTTGCTTTGTGAGGAGTCAACAAATGAGGACAGCTTAAAAGTTAATCCCAGATGAGGTTCCAGCACTCTGATATTCATGTCATCGTTGGAAATGGAGTTGCTGGAATGAATTTAATTTCTGTCTGCACCTTGCTAATTAAAATCCAGCTTTATAGCTCCTGCACTTCTTGTTGAATGAGTTATTAGCATGGAATCTGCTGTCAGCAAGGACTTTAAGGCTGAGTAAAACCACTTCAAACAGAGCGGATCACAGAGACTGTCAAATAATATGTGATGACATTATGATAATTAATGTAAAATGATTCTGCAATAACCCACACTGAAAACCACAGGCAGAGCCTAGATCTGTGCTCTCAGAACTCAGAAGACAGGGAAAGATCAGTCTCCAACAAGGCTGTGGAGGTTCTGCATAGCACCTTAAACAAACAATGCTAGAGTTTATCTGCTGCTATGTGGAAATGGGCACTTACTGAAAGCATGTCTTTTATTGCACATTGTTGGCAATGTCTTCATCCTCAACTATGTCTCAGGCTTCAGATTCAGCTATCACAGCCATTTTATATCTCCAGTTTTCCTCCTTTCCATCAAATGCACACTACATTCCTAATTGATGCAGCCGTCAAACCCTGACAACTTTCACTCCTCTACATGCATTATTTCTCCATCTAGGTCATCCTCTGTCCCACTCTGCCCTTTCTCAGGAGCAGTCATGGCTGTCTGGTAAAAACCCTACTGACTGGAGAAGGCAAAACATAGCCTCTGCTGTTAAAGAGGAAGATAAAGACTAGCTGGGGAACTACAAGCTGGTCAGTCTCACCTCCGTGCCTGGCCAGATCATGGGGCAGATCCCCTTGGAAATTATGCTAAGACACATGGAAAATAAGGAGGTGATTTGCTTTCTCAGATTTCTAGATGTTGTCATGTCCCTATGGACATGATCAACAAGATAGCAGTATGCCTCCACCAGCTAACAAGAAAGAAACATGACCTTTCTTAGGCCTTGTGGGATTCTGGAGAATACATATTCCAAGTTGCAGTCAGCTTGTGAGTCCTCTCAATCGAGTAACCTGGAAGAAGAACTATTTTGAGCAGGACCTTAAGCAACCACAAGCTTTTGAGCAGATCAAATAGGACATGACTCATGTGGTAGCTCTTGGGACTGTCTGGACAGGACCAACTGTGCAAAATGCAGTGTGGACTGAGACCATCCAGCCAATTCCTTATCCACCAAGTGGTCCATTGTCTGGGTTTAGATGCTGAGGAGTGTGGTCTCAGCTGGAGCCTCTAACAGAAAGCATCGGAAGAAACCCAAGGTTGCCCACAAGTGTTTTGGAGGATCAGAAGCCTACTATGCCCAGACTGAAAAAGATATTTTAGCACTGTGTGAGGGGGTTCAAGCCACTTCAGAAGTTGTTGATACAGAAATATATCTCGTCCCATGCTACACTGGATGTTCAAGAGAAACATCCCCGCTATACATCACACACCCAGTGCCACATGGAGTTGAGTTGGACATGTAGCAGACTCAACTAGGGAAACCCAACCAGCCCTACAGACTGCTGAAAAATTACCTCTATACTCTTGTGGATGGTGGCTAATGCCCTATGGGGGTGACTACAGCAGTGGAAGAGAAATTGGTAGCACAGAAGTAAACCCATCTAGGCTGCTGCATTACAACAAGACAACACTGCCCAGTTAGGAAACACAGCTCTAAAGGTACATCATGTAGATGCTCACATGCCCAAAAGCCACACCACTAAAAAACATCAAAACAATTAACAGGTAGACAAGGCTGTTAAAATTGAAGTAGCTCAGGTGGTCCTGGACTGGGAGTATAAGGGTGAGCTCAGTGGACCTCCAAAGCATGGGGGCATTTGGGAAGAGATGCAACATACAGATGGGCTTGTGATTGAGAGGTGGACCTGACCACGGAGGCTGTCACACAGGTAACTCATGAATGTGACACATTTGTTGCAATATGATAAGCCACATGAGTAAAGTGTCCCTGGAACAGAGGCTGGAGGTTGGGTTTTTAATGTGGTGAGGCCTGGCAAATTGACTATGTTGGACCACTGCCATGAATACACCAAGACAAGTGCTATATACTCAGTGTGGTGGAAGCAATTACTGGTTGGCTGGAAACATACCCATGAACTATGCCACCAGCTTGTTTTGCCTGTGATGGTAATTGTCCAGTGAGCTCCCTGTCCTTTTCTCAACCCATCAGCCTTTCATCATATTTTTCTCAGCTGAGGACAGGGAGTGATAGAGCAGTTTGGTGGGCACCTGGCAGCCAGGCAAGGTCAGCTGTCCATACCTTCTCATATAAATTCCTTACTTGTTCCTAGAAACCCAGGCTTCAACACAGAAGTTGCTTCCAAAGCATCTTCATGACATCTTAAACAATATTTGCCTCCCCAAAAAATCCAGATGTCTAACTTCTGGTTCTGAATGAATTTCTATAGGAACGACAAAGATCTTCCATGACAGCAACTTAAAGTAGGACTTTTCTTGTTTAAAAGGGAGCTTGCTGTTTTCCAAAATCTCCTGGATCCCATTGCATCTTTTAATTTTTCATGTTCATGCAGCAATCTTGTGTCCAATAAGTTACATGGCTGCACATTTACACCATCTTAGTTTCCTCTTGTCTTTGCATCAAATTTGAGCACCATTTCTTTTACATTTGAGGCCTGGTACTGCTTGCATGTTGCCTGTTTCTCTCTCCAGATATTCACATGCATTACTAATTCCTAGATTAATGGTAGTCAGAAAACAAACCAGTGTTACTGTGAATACCACATTGAAAACCTCACAACAGTGTGGAGGCATGTCATAGTGTTAAATTGAATTTAAAAAATCAAGCAGGGAAAAATACACAGAATACTCTCCCATACAAAACTGTAGTCAATGAAATGATTCTGAGACCAGGATGATCCAGCTGAATTTCTGTCTTACATGATTTTCTTTATATGATCATTATCATTCTTTTTTTTTTTACTTATTTAGGTAGGACCTTAATTCACACTCCTCTGTTCCAGTGAACATCAATGCAGACCATTTTGGAGCACCAGTTTGATCAAACAAAATTGCCAGAACATCAGACTGTAGTCTTCCATACAGTTCAGACATAATGTGCAGTCCTAGCACCTGAGCAGTTCATTTCCTGCCAACTTCGATCTGTTTTCTGTCTTTACCTCTTATGTCTCTGTTCTCAGTGGTAATTATTTTGACTTGTAGCTTTCAATAGCTGAGTCTCTTCTTCTACTGGTGACCCACAGAACTGTTCTAGGGAAGTGCTGTGGCTTAAGAAAGAAAAAGGAACTCTGAATCTGAAATTATAGGTCAGTGAGGAAGTGAAGAATCAGGTGCAGTATTATTTTAAAACCACCACACGAGAGTATTCTGAAAATAAAACCAAACAGATTTTTCAGTGAAAGAGGTGGGCTGCCTTCAACTTCTGTTATTTCTATTGGTTAGTATTTAAAATAGGCTTTTCATCCTGTCAAAACTCAGTTTCTCTCCCCAGGGTCTGGAAAGCCTTGTTGTTCAAGATAAGAACTATGCTACAGTTAGCTAAGTAGCTACTTAAGAGAAAAATAATTTAAAATGTAACTTACAGATAAGATTTGAGACTGATTTCTTTTTTATTTTTTTTAGGAAGAAACAAGGAAGAATTTTCTTGGAGGTAGTGACAAAGAAATAACAGTAGTACTAGTAATGATGAATATGAACAAGAATAAGATTGTTTCTAGTTTCCCAAGACTAACATTTCCTTTTTGATATTAAACTCAGCCTTGAATGATCTCCTCTGCCTTTACCCTCTCTGAACTCTGCTGCAGGGTTTATCTTCACTCATCAGCCTCCTGAGGAGAGCCAATGAACGGAAGGCAGAATTGTTCAATCTGTTTCCTCAGTGTTTGCCTAGGCTCTCAGCACAGGAAGCCTAGTGCTCTGAAGAGTCAGAAGGAGGAACCTCTCCAGCTCTGAAGAGCCAGTCGATGCACAGCTAGAGGAGAGGAGTGGGAAAGGGGGAGAAGAAGCACTGACACTCGCTACTGAGGATGCGCTGGCAGGCAAGAAATGCTCCCCATGACCACAGTTAGGCTGGCGGTGGGATGGATGGAGTGACAGAGCTGCCTGAGCCATGAAAGCAGGAACGAACATGAAGATTGCTGGGAAGACTGTGTGTGTGTCTCTGCTTCTCACCATCGCCATGGCCATGAGATCAGCAGGTGAGTGTAACTGGGACCAATCAGCTGTTGGTATGTGAAAAAGGGAAATGTGCCCAGCTGCTTTCTATAAAAGTCACCCATCATTCCATGGCTTTTACCGTGTGCTAAAAACTATGGAGCACAACTAAAACATGCTTTCCCAATATCCACTCCTTCTCCTTTTTTCTTAGTGGTCACAGGGCTGCCAGGCATTAATGCGTGTGACTTCAATGTAGGCAACTATTTAGTGACCCTCAGCAGGGAATGTACCATTTGTCACAGAGAGCCTTTCTTTTACTGAGACCTCCAAATCCACATTATCTGAGAAACAGATCCTTTTGACAGACTGAAAACATGCCTGGGAAAGTGTTTGTGAGCTTGAAGCTTTTGGACATGTAATTTCTGCTGAAGAGAGGCTGCAGGTACCCTGAAACATCAGGGATCTCTTGTGTCTTTCTGCAAAGTTGTGGGTCACAGATGCAGTGACAGTAGGGAGCAGTTTCTGGAATTTTGTTCTGAGGCTAATGGGCATGGCCAGTACCAAGTTGGGAAAGTCTTTTGTGCCAAAGGCACTCCAAAGCTTCTGTCTTTTAGTGAAGTTGACTTAGTTTTAATACAGTTTAGCTACAGCAATGTTTCCCACATACTGCTTAGTTACATTTTTAGAGCTTCTGCCCTTCCAGATCTCATACAGCAGTCCAGGAACCTGGTAATGAAAATAGGGATTTGAGGAGCAGTTCCAGAAACCTAAACTGTCTATGTATAGAGGAAGAAGGCAGATAGATCTATGAGATACAAATTAAACTGGGGACATCTCTGAATAATATGTAATGTGCATCTGTCCATTCCTATTACTGACAGATAGAACTAAACTACATGGACATGAGTTCTTCCATTCCACTTGGCCAGAAAGTAAAAATGTCTCCTTGGTGATATTCTAAAGTAAGACAGATTCAGTCATTACTAGCAGTGATGGAACACCCATCTATAATGTGTTTGGGTGATCAAATGAGGGATGCCAAATGGTTACCTCAGTGCTACCCATTGGAAAAAAATTGAAATGCTTTTCAGACATTATTAAGCTTTGCATCAGTGATTTCATGACAGGCACACAGGAGGTAAAACACTTGTCCCTTTTCTGTAGATAAAGAACTATCTCAAAAGAATACTGAGGAACCTGCTGAAGGTCATGCAGACAGATTTTGGTAGCATCAGAGATGGTCTACATTTTTGAATATAGCTGCTCAAAAAGTAAAGGAGTATGGGCACGCCACAAAATGTTAAAGAAAATGGGGAGACAAAGGCAAACCCTACTGGCACAAATTATTTTTTAAAATTGGCTTTGCTGGAAATATTTTTAAAAATTCAATGCCATAATGTGGGGTTTTTTTCACCAAAACCTAATTGGATAATAACTTCACGGTGTCTTGGTTAATCAATGATATTGCCCTTCAAAGACCATAGAAAAAGATGTTCAGTCAAAATCTAATTTCATGCTTCAGACCTTCCCTGCCCCATCCCAAATAAAAGCAGCCTACATTTGATGGGAAATTTCTAGCTATCACTGCTCTTAAGCTTGTTTCCTTCGATAATAGAGTGGCTCTTCTGAGCAAGATGTAGTGACAAGGTATTCTTTTCTTCAGCGACCACAGCTAAATGTGTCAATCTGATCCAATGTATGTATTTTATCCAGAGACTTTTAGTGTTGTATGTCATACACAGTGTTGTATGAAGCTGAGAAGGGACTATGTCCCTCATTCTGAAGACTGGAGCAAGCTACTATGGGTGAAATACAGTCATGCAATAATTGTTGCATGTAACCAGACTTTATCTCCATTAATATTTTCCTTTTTCCTTAGCATGTTGGTTTGTGTGGTCCAGTTAGCTTTTACTAACCAGGTAACCAGAAGGAGCAGCTCAGAAGCAAGGCTGAGGTTCCTTCATTGTTGTTTCTAGATCTGCCTCCAGATAGATCTGGATAATATGCTACTGAAGCTGCTGGTGCATGATCTCTACTAACAATCCTTTTGCAACAATCTTCATAGTAGCAGAAGTGAAAAAGACTCAAAATACTTTTGGTAGCACTTCAAATATTTCCCTAGTTTAACTAAGTACACAGAACACCCCAAGTGGTTGAGTACATTCTCCCAAGGAAAGTGGTAAGGGAGGGCAAGATCTTCCAAGAGAGGTTCATGCAGCAAATCTCTTTTCATTGAAAAAATATTTGCAGTGTTGGACTATGTAAGTCCTGCATCTGCAGTTGCATCTTGTAGCAATAAATATATCCAAGTGCTTCAGAGGAAGCCACAAGAAATCCATGTTCAGTAATGAGATGTGACTCTCTATGGTAGTTCAGTTTTATCAATAGTAAAAAACTGAAGTCAGTCACATTGCATCAGTGCTGGTGAATAAAAGTGAAGTTGATTTACAGAGCAATCTAGCTACAGTCCAAGTTTACCTGCATGCATAACTTTCTTGAATGCTACTGCTTTCATTTAGTTTCTTTCCTTGATAAAACTGATAAAATTCTCTTTCACTAGTGTATCAGTGTTTCATTGCCTTTTTACTCTCCCTGTCCAAGTGTGTTTCAGTGCTCTTGTCTTTGTTGCCTTCTCTTCTAGTTTATGGGGGAATCTTGCTCCAGATAAAAAAAAACTATTATGGTGAATTTACATTTGTCTCCATTTCCCTGTTCCTTTGCTGCTTCTTTGGTACCGTGTGCTGGAATCTTTCTGACTTCTTTTACCCTAAAACCACCTGAATCCAAACATCCTGTTTTCCTCACACAAATTCTTAAAACAGAATTCTGTACTATTAAATTAAGCTAAGGTTTTCTCAGAAGATATCTAAATTGCCCTAGTATAATCTTTAAAGTATGTCTTTGCAATACCAGAATTTTACTTTGTTGTGGTCCAAACGCAATGTCTGAATGTGTCTAGTTTCAAAATCATGGAAACAAGGAAGTTCAGTCTTGCAAGTTGACCACATATTCCATGACTGCAAAGCAGATTTTCTGTAACTGTGAATGCACTCACAGAGGCACATCTCTCACAGCTGATATATTTTGTGTTTAGAGGTACAGTCACTCATAAGAAAAATAAGTATAGGGGATCTTCTTATTCTGCTGTATCTTTGTGTAGAATAGAAAACTACTATGCTAAAGCTAAGCACTAAACAAGGCATGAATGAGAATTCAATCATATAAAAGTGAGGTCATAAGCATGTTTTCATAGCAGTCCCTTATCTGCTCTCTGGAAAGTATGAAAAAAAGGCACATAACCCACTCTTTGCAGTCAATGATCTATTTTTATTTAATATAGCAGGAAAATGCTGCTTAAGCATAAATAAACAGTGCTTGTTTTATTTTTCTTCTCATGTGGCAGAGAGGAAAAAGGCCAAGTTCAGCATGCAGAACAAAATATAAACCAATCTGCATCTGTTTCTACACTGAGAAATTGGAGGCCTTTGCACCTTGTAACACATGATGCTACTCTGACCGAAATACTACTCAATGCACTTCGACATACAGTGTAAATCCTTTTTCCTCTCATCCATTCCAGCTCACATTCTGCAAGGATGAAGATCTACTTACTTTGTGCACAGAAGTTGCTATACCAAGTTCAAAGTTTACAGCCAGACATATAATATGCATCAGCTCGTTAAATTCTGTGATGATTTATTACCAGCTGAAGATCTGGCCAACTGTTTGTTCTGTAAGCTGCATGACTCTGACACATTCTTTAAACACCAATTAATTCCTTCATTAAGGAATTGTACTCATCCTTTTTAATGCAAGTTTATATTGAGACATAGCCCATTTATGTGAGGGTAAATTACTGAATCACTGGATCGAATAGCAGTGATGAAATGAAATTGCCTTTTTTTCCCAGACATTGTATCACAAAACACTTTTCATAAACAATTTGAGCACTGAAGAAAGCACCCACTTTATTGAAAGGCTGCTTTAGTTCTGATTGAGGCAAGATTCTTTATTCAAATTTCCAGTCTAAATTTGCTGTACTACCTATTATTATTATTATATTCTGAACTGCTGATGAATTTCAGCACACATCTACCATCCTACTCATCAAGGTCAGCTGGTTCTTTTTGTGTGACATACCCATTCCTTACACTAATAATACTGTATTTTTCCTGCTTTCAACAAAATTCCCCAGACACTCCTGATACAAATATCAGTGCCATTAGTAAAAAGGTTAAAAGGAATTACTTCAAAAATGAGAAAGATTATTAGCAAACTGCCTTCAACCTGTCACCTCTGCCTTTGCTTTCTCTCCTTAATCCAGTTCTCTATCCATTACGTTTCCCTCAGTGGTCCCTCTGTTCTTCACTTTAATTTTTTTTCAAAAGTACACTGTAGCAAACCACCTCTCTAACTAGGTGAGCTTTGACATCTTTTCTTTGCCTTCAAAATCAGCTGCCTTGAAGGACTGCTTGAAATAATGCTGGCAAAAGCTGAATAGGTTTGAAGGATCATAGAAAAAGTAAAAACTAGGAACTGGCAACTGCAAAGGTATATTCCACCTTGAATGGGAAGACTGAAACTTTAGGATCATTTTAAGTTCTGTCAGTGTCCTCACCTTTCTGCAACATATAAAGTCATATTGAAGTTTGCAATCTTAAAAACATCCAGCCATGCTGTGGGCATTTCATGTTGGAGAACCAGAGCTGACAACAGCAAAGTTGCTGCTATTTCAGCTTGTTTGAAACAGCAAGAAAGAGTGGCACAGTAATGGTGGCAAGAAAAGTCCTGCAAGTGACATGGCAAGGGTTGCAGAAAAGGAATGTGTTAAAAGGAAAACAATAGAATAATTTGAATTTGAGGAAGAAAGGGATTTCTGAAGACAAGAAAAAAGCCTGACTAGAATGAAATGGGAATAGGAGATATTTTCAGTAATGATAACTATGGATAAAAAAAGTGTGTGTGAAACTAGCAATAAAGGTAAAAGTCTCTTAATGTGTCCTTTCAAAGATACATCCATGCTGAAAAAGCTATGGTCTCAGTTTGAAGAAACAAAGTTGTATGAGCTCAGGTCTGCTATTTCATGTGTTACTATCATGAAAATCAGAGTAAGCTAACTACTTACTACTCACCACGGGTCTGTTTGGCAGCCTACACTCTGTCCTGTGCTGTTGTGGCTTTATTTTCAGAGTCACAAAGCTAGGATATATAAATGTCTGTGGGTATGTTAGCAACTCCTACTCAAGTACAAAGTACTTTGTTTATCTTTCACTTCATTCCAGACAAGCCTTGCTAAGTGTCACAGGCACTCTGTGGCAGCAGAAGGGGAAAACAGATGCAGAACTCAGACTGCTGTATCTGACCTCTTCCAAGCGTCCGGTACTGCCTGTATGATTATGACTTCTATGACTCATATATTACATTCATTTCAAGATATAGTTAGTCATTTGCTTGTGGTATGATCAATGTTTCAGTTTATTAGACCATTAAGTTTAGTATGTTACAAACTACAGTGGCAGGGGAGGGGCGAGAGGGGGGAGAGAGGCACCAAATGCTCTGGTAAATTGTAACTGTAAGAAATACAGACTCAATAGTATGACTGAGATGTCTGAGAAAGTAAAGCTGGCACTTTACTGTGCAAAAACTCTTTAACAGCTAATTTTCTGAAGAGGCTGTCATGGAACTCAAATCATTTTGGAGGCAAGAAAATGTTCTGCTATGTGTTAAAACCTGTAAAGAGTAAGAGAGACTGGAAATCTTTCCTGTTTGAAAGCAACCAAAAGCACTTTCAAGCTGCATACTTGTCTCTGATTTTGCAATGTTTCCCCTCAAAATTTTAGTGGCTTCATAATGAAATTTTCCTGTTTTTAAAATCTTTCTTTCTTCTTTTACTGTGAGAAACTCTTTGAGAAACAGGAGAAATGACTAAATAAGTGACACGGCAAAGAAACTGGTGCAACAATTCATGAAAGCTGTCACACACACTACATAAACCACATAGAAAAAAACAGAGCAAAGCCTTTCCTCCAATCTTTTCAAATTACAGTAATCTTAGCATGACAACTGTAACCAGCACATTTTTGAAATACACATGTGAACTCCTCAACTGAATTTGTTTTTTCCTGAGAGAGGATATGTCCATTTTCAAACATAAAAGTGGGTTCTGTCACTGCATTGGAATGTGCACTCAATGCACTAGAATAGAGCTTGAGAACCTCCTCAGACGAGGCTTGAAGTCATCTTCAACAGTCAAGGAGAGATAATGAGGGATGACTTTCAAGACTAAAGGCTTCCTACCTTGTTCACCTGTCGGATGTGTCTCCAAGGTGAAACCTGCTCATGATGGTTTTGCATTCATGACCAAATAGGATAGTTCAGCCCAGAGTTGTGTAGATCTCACAGAACCTGACTCATTGGTTTTCTACATCGATGTGACAGACAGCACATACTCCTGGGCTCCTGAGCTCTGCTCCTTCTGGCTAACAGAAAAAAATGATTGCTGTTTTACAGAGTCAATTAATTTGTGAAGAACATGACTGAAAATGAGAACTTAATTGCAATAAATACATAGATATATGATCCCTCATTTCATCTCTCTTGTAGGCAATGAAATATTTAACAGTACTGACATTTAATTACCATCCTACAACTAGCACTGCACAGAGATGAGCATGATAGCTCACACCTCTTCATGTCACTTGTTCTCTACAGGCCCACAGAGAATGAGGCCTTTGCTGCATGGATTATCTCCTTTTTCAGCTATAGCAAGCTGTCAGTTCGGCTCAGCTCTAAGATGGGATTTCACCTTGAGAGAAGTAGCTGTGGAATGTGGTGGTTTGTTTCTGAACCTTTGTTTGCCTAGGTAAATGCTGCCATGTATGGCAATATGCCCTAATGCACTGGTCATAAAACAATCAGCTATCACAGAGGAAACTTCAGCAACTGACTTTTAGCCATTCTACAGTATGAAAGCAGTGGTGTGGCAACAAGTCTGAATTAAAACACTTGTTGCACTGAAGCTTTCCACTTTACTATGGGACAGTGTTTTGGATTTGTGCTGGAAACAGTGTTGGTAATACAGGGATGTTTCAGTTATTGCTGGACAGTACTTACACACAGTCCAGGCCTTTTCTGCCTCTCCCAGCACTCCACCAGTGAGAGGGCTGGGACAGCACAAGAGGTTGGGAGGAGACACATCTGGGACAGCCGACCTCAAGTGATCACAGGGATATTCCATACCATGTGGCATCATGCTTAGCACATAAAACTGAAGGAAGAAGAAAGGAGGGATGTTTGGAGCTATGGTGTTTGTCTTTCCAAGTCGCCGTTACTCATGATATAGTCCTGCTTTCCTGGAGATGGCTAAACATCTGCCTGCCCATGGGAATTCCTTGTTTTGCTTGGCTTGTACGTGTGCCTTTTGCTTTACATATGAGTTCTCTCACTTTTCTGATTCTGCCCCCCATCCCACCACAGGGGAGTGAGCGAGGGTGAGTCAGTGCCTGGGGCTTTGTTGCCAGCTGGGATTAAACCACAAGAAATACTTTTGTTTGTTTAGTTGTCCAGCAGAGCAGACATACACTCTTTAGTGAAATTCCTGGAGGGAAAGGGAGATTGTGTCTTCCCTCAGAGCTGCTGAGTACATCTCCAAGAGTGCAGGCAAGGACAGGCAGCACAAGGAGGGCAAAGAAAGCAGATTGAGAGACCCTGGAAAAGGGCTTGATTAGAGCAGACCCACAAGAAGTCATGGAAGTGATGGAGAAAGAGCTCAGAAGAGATCATGTGAAAAATATGCAGCCTAACAAGTCACAAAAAGCTTGTGGAGTAGAAGAGAGGACTGAGGGAAAGAATCTGTTCTATAGGGGCACAGAGAGCAGGGGAGATTTATTTTCATGTCTTTTATTTTCATGAGTATTCATGAGTATTTTCAATTAGGGAACACAATTCTGTTCTAATAAAATATACTTTTAGAGACTTATATGGCTCCTCGTATGCTCACTAGGAAAAGAAAGCAGAGCATGTCCAGCTTCAGTCCAACGTCAGGTCCTAGCAACCTCTCCAAGCTGGAAGAAATGCTAAGGCTGACCAGGAAGGACAGGTCTGGGATGAGGAATATTTCTATTTAAAGTACTGCCTTTGTGCTGGTGGATCCCATAGCTATTTACTATACATTTTGGAGACCTTTTAAATAAAGCTAACCCCGTGGTAAAAACCAGCAAGTTTTGAAATTTCTTATGATAATATTTTAGCTTGACATAGCAAATCCTCTTTTCATCAGAAACAGTTATGAAAATGGATGACATCATTCTTCATGGTTTGGAAGCTTCCCATCAAGTATTACTCAGACCCAGTCCTGTTTTACTTGTGAGTTGCAAGAGTTTAGCTCACACAGTTCAAAACCTTAAATTACCTGAATTTAATACTATGCTCTGTGGTAAAACGAAGCAGAGCTCTCTTTTAGCATATGCTTTCTTGGGAGAATAACAAGCATGCTGGAAGATTTCTGCACAACCTGGTAACGTGAGTGAGCATCTGCAGAAATGGAAGCACTGTAACCATCCACATGGCTGACAATCAGGGCTAATGAGCAAATACCCAGCAGAACTCTCAGTCTGGCTATGCCAGTTTTGAGGCTCAGTTTAGTAGGTATCTGCAGCACTCTGCCAACACAACATGCTTCCATGCCATGTTGAACCAGAGGACAATCAAAAATAGGTGCAGTCTCTGGCAGTTATGCCTTTGTCCCTTACCTTGTTTTTGTTTTCTGTGCCTTCAAAGCTAAGATAGAGTTTCAGAAAGTTCTTGGGAGAATGCTAACAGGATATTAGGGTCATAATATGGAATAAAACTTCCTCCTAAGAGTATACCTCTGTTCTACAGAGATAAAAACAATCCTTGTCCCACCATAAGAGAAGGTCTTCAAAGTCATTTCAGAAACACAGATTAATCCAAACCTTTCAGAATTTTTGACATACACATTCTTTTTCTGTAGAAGAAGTCTAAAGATTATGTTTCTAATAGTATGTATGAGAAAAGAAGTAAATCAAGGAAGAAAGTTCACCATTCATATTTACATTAATGCCACTTACCTGCACTCTTGCAATGAAAGACAGCAGTAAAGTGAAAGCAGTTTAACCTTATGTTTATAAGGTTTCTTTAGGAAAGTAGGAAACTGTATGTAGGGAGAGGGTAAACAAGATTTTTTACTAATTAATCTTCCATCTGGGGCAAAGCTCTTGCCTTACTAAAAGCCTTCTAATTAACAACAAGATACCGGGGAATTCATAATCCTTCTACAAATTTCTTGTGAACCTAAAATTGTATTTAAATGTGATTCAGCAGGTTTTAAGCTGACTCATGTGGCTTCTTATTTGAAGCGAACAGCACCTGATTCATTTGGAGGAGAATATGACAGAAAGACCTAGAAGAAAGCACCACTTTCACTGCCTCTTTCTTCACAGCCTTGAAGCATGCATGGTTGTGTTGAGGAACTTGTACATTGCAATGAGCTGCTTTGGAGATGCAGAGTTGAAAGACAAGTAAAATGATGCTGCTTTAATATGTAAATGAAAGGGTACACAGTTAGATATATGCTCAACACTGTCGTTCTTGCTTAACACTTGCAAACATGATCCAAAAAAGCCCCAGCTCCAACATGCAGGCTGTCTGAATGCTTCGGTTTGCTTAGTCATTTTCAGATGAGGTCAGCCATACTGTGCATGACTCTGAGCTCTGAGGCTCTTGGCAATTTTAAGTTAGGAGAGGAAATGCTTTGTTCTCCAATTTTCAGACACATTCATAGAGCTCATCCAGAAACTATCATGAGACAAAAGGCTTCTTTCAGTTCCGCTCCTGGTAAAATCTGAGCTTAAAACACACACCTCACATTTTCTTGAAATGCCATCAAACAGAAAAACATTTGTCATTTAAAAACACTTCCAATGTAATAATGTATCACAGAACTCTGCTAACAGAGGAAGGGTCTTCACCCAAAGTGGAAGGGTCTTCAACCAAAGTGGAAAGGCAAAAACCTTTAAAGGAATCTTTAAGAAGTTAAAATACAGTGAACTTCACTCATTTTGCAAGTCAGAAATCATTTCCCCGGAACACGGAAAAGTGGTTGAGCTTGAATGGTTCATTCACCTAGATTCAAGAAGATAATGAGATTTCAGAGAATCTTATTAAGTTACAACCAACTGTAGCTTTCTCAAAGAAGTTGATAGTGGTAATGATTTGACTAATAATTTAAAGCTGATGTGCATTAAGACCATTTCTTATAACATTGTGAATGTTCAGGAACTGGGCTTCACATTCTGCCAGACAGGAGAGGTAATGGAATTCCAGATTTGGGTAGGAGGTAGCAAAACGCAACAAAGTCAGGTCTGGTACCTTGGAGGAAGACTTACAAAAGTTTGACTAATCATGTAAAAAATAGGTCATCTAATTCTTTGCATACTCCACCTAAACTTTCAATTGCTGCTTTAGTATGTCTCCTTGAAAGGCTTGGGAAGGGGTTTAACATTTTTGGAATAGCTTATGAAAAACTCATTTGTCAGTACAAATCAGGCTGGTTAATCTTTGGTGTCCATCCAGATTAATGCATAGTTTGAAAATAGTATTCTAATTTTCTCTTCACATACAGTTTTCAGAATGCCACTGAAACCATTACTCAGCCCAAGGAAAGAGTAATTCAAGTTCCACCAGAGACACAGAGAACTGAGAGATCTGTTTGCAGTCCCAAAGTTTAATGCTCACCTATTAAAAGAGGAAATGAGTGAGGTGGTAAATGGAGGCTTTCTTGAACTAGAGCTACAGGGATTATTCCTATGAACTCATTAATTGTTGCACCTAGGAGATTTTGAATATCTGCAACAGATCGTCTTCAGGTGGTTATTTATACATATACATACATTCAGAATTTTGGGGGTTATTTGCTTTTAATTTCAGCATCTCATTCCCTCACCTACTCTTCACACTGGGTTACAACCTGTGCCTCAGACTCATGTACCTTTATGGCAAACAAAACCCACCATAGAATACTTTCTTAAGGAAAAGGTCCCAATGTGACTAGTTGAAACAAAACAAAAGAACCAACTGTCCTGAAGGTGGCATCATGTTGAGAGGCTTTGATGGTCAAGGAAATAGCAAAATGAATCTTGGACTTAGAAACTTGACCCCTTGTATATGTCAGATGAGGACACAGGCAGATGAGGGGTCCCAAATCTGGTCATTATAAAGAATGAAAGCATGATTCATGTTCAATATGTGAAAAAAATAATCAGTCCTGAATGCTTATGGAAAAGGAAATCCCAAGCAAATTAGTTTCCTGACTAAAAAGAAATGGAGGGTCTCATAAGAAAAGAGAAGAAAAAATAAAAGACAGTCCTGTCTTGAACAAACACAACACACAGAGGAGCCATAGTAGTGGTCTGGATCTCCACCTTTCAATGGCCAGTGCAATAACTACCAAAAAGGACGAGAGGACCAAATCCTAAGTTCATGGATCCAGAAAAGATAAAGACAGAAGGTATTGCTCCTGATTCCAAACAAGAGTCATCTTTTAAAATGCAAAGGAACAGTCAGTGTCATAGAAAGAAACAGAAATAAAGAAGAGCTTTCCAAGAAAATACAAAACAGAATTAAAGAACAAGAACGAGACATAGTCAATATTAGAGAGTCAACACAGCTGATGTATCGTATAAAGTTTATCTGCAATCTTAGCCTCTCAAGCAAGAGGCACAGGAGTACGGGTGTATTTTACACCTTCATATTTGTGTGCCTGGCACAAAAATGGGTAGGACTTACATTCATGTCCTATGGAGACCACTGCAATAAAAACAGTACAGCCACAGTGTGAATACATACGTACACAATATGTACACTACAGTGTAAATGTATATGTTCATAAGGATTCAAAAAATGGAAAGACACCCCTGAGACCTAAGGCAAAATCCTTTCCTCCTGTACAAAGTTCTACCACTGTTATTTGTGCTTTTGCCATGTCTGAGATACGCAGACAAGGCCTTTGCCCACAGTGTTGGATTTTGAATGAATGCAGAAGTAAAAGTTGTTTACTTTGCTGGTAGCAACAGTTCCAGAGAAAAGTCACTACCATGTAGTCAAATGCAATGGTCATACTTCTATCTTTTCAGCCTGTAAGTGACGACAGCCCTGTGAGCAACCCACCGAAGGATTTGTCAATAGATACATGCTCTTCACATACTGAACTGCTGAAGACAATGGGCAGGAGTAGGGTCCTGCTCCAGTATCCAGTCTTATCCACTAAGATTAGCCCCAGTGGGAAATTTGTTCATAGTATTGCAAGGGCAGGCTGTGGTGGGCCACTGGCTCCATCATTCACAGCAGTAATGTGAGATGACAGACAATTTGCAGACGAGCACAGGCATAGCCTCCTGTTCATGTGTACCAGTGCAGAAATTTCCCTGTGATACACAGACCAGAACACCAAGGCTAAGAGTGACATCCCTGCACACCTTCTCACATGTCCTTCTCCTTCCATCTCTCTTTCAGGGAAAAATGGAGTGTCAGTGACCATAGGTAGCAATTCTCAGCTCGCCTGCAAACTCAGACCAAATCTAACTGTATTAACATGGAAAATAAGCCCCAAGGTTGGAGGCCCCTGCACCTTGGGATACAGGGCTGATTTGAACACGACAGACAGAACAAACTGCAGTGACAGCATAAACTGGAAATTCAGACCAGATCTGGATGCTGCCCTTGAGATACGGCAAGTGGGAATAGCCCAGGAGGGAGATTACACCTGCGAAATAGCAGCAACAGAAGGGAATTACCAGGAGAGATACTACTTGACCGTGCTGGGTAAGGGACTCCTTCCCCTCTTACAGCTCTCCAAAGGACCATGTCTGGGCCTGGACATACAAAGCGTCCCACCCCATGCATGGGGGAAATGTGCAGTAAGAAGTGGAGGGCATTTTTTTTGTTTGTTTAGTTTGTTTGTGGTTTTCTTTTAACTGAAAGAGGGCAGATTTAGATGAGATATTAAGAAGAAATTCTGCACAGTGAGAGTAGTGAGACACTGGAACAGAATTCCAAGAGAATCTGTAGATGTCTCCTCCCTGCAAGTGTTCGAGGTGAGTCTGGATGCAGCTTTGAGCAACCTGATCTAGTGGAAGATGTCCCTGACAATGTCAGGGGAGTTGGAACTAGATGATCATTAAGGTCCCTTCAAACCCAAACCATTCTATGATTCTTGGTGGGATAAACTGTTATGCATTTAATTGATAGTATCTCTGTGTCTCCCTTCTCCTTATTTCCCCAAATCTCTCTTCCCTTCTGCTGTCCCCTTTTCCACAGACTAGTTAGAAACAACAAGTCTGAAGCAATTTCCCATATACTAACAGAGGATATGAAGAATGGATGCGATAAGGCTCACCTGAATGGGGGAGAGCTGTCCAAAAGGAAAAAAGAGACACAATCTTTGTCTCTTGTGACTTGAGCCAATGTTGCTGTAATGGCATGGCACCTCCAACCCTATTCTTTTCATTTCACTGTGTTCATTTTGGGTAGGGAACAAGAACATCCCAGCTCAGCTGCAGCAAACTAACTCTGTGCATCTCCTTCCTCATGCTTTGCAGTCCACCCAAGGCTGAGCCTGTACTGTGATGACCGCGGGACCCCTGTGTGCGAGGCAGCGGCAGGGAAGCCTCCTGCTCAGGTCTTGTGGGTCGTGGGGAGCAACTCCACCCCTGAGGAAGAAGGTCACAAGAACGGGACAGTGACTGTTCTCAGCAGGTTCACAGAACATAGCAGCAATGTGATTAATGCAACCTGCATGGTGTTCCACCCAGCTGTGAACTGGAGCAAGTCCATAGTCTGTCATCCCTCAAGTAAGCTCCCTTTGTGTGTTTGGTGTTCAAAACCCTGGTCAGCCTCTTGTGCTCACTTGTTCCTTCTAGAAAAGAAAATCTATAAAAGCTATAGAAACCTTCAGTTAAGTCTCATAAAGACAAGAGTACCATCCCCATCTGCCTTTTCCCAGAAACATCACCAAGTTGTTTGTGTTCTTGACACTATTTCCTAATGCCTTCTTACCTACGAGGGATATATGTTGTTATTGTAGCATTCTTTTGGTAGTGGAAGTGTTGGAAATGGAGACAAAGCAGTCATGATCTTTTGTTATAATAATCACTTGGAATAGGAACATCAGCAAGGTTTTTTTCTATGCAAAGAGCCAACTCTTATGTGACCAGCAGAAACAATTCACTTCCTTCTGCATCCTGAATATCAGACAGTGTATGACCCTTGGTTTCTGCTTTTTGCTTTTTTCATTGCTTTTGAGAACTAAACACAAGTTGCACTACTGAGAAATGCTGAGTCCTTGAGAGGGGCTTAGGTGTGTCTTAGTGAAAAAATATCGTGAATGTCCAATGTGAGATTTGGGGGGCCTACTTTTGTCTCTGACACAGATTCCATTGGTGTTTCTCGGCCCAGTTTCATTACTGACTTCCTCTTCTGCTGAAGGGCACTATATTTATTTTACAAGCATGTTGAAAATGTACGTATGTGCTAAAGCAACATTAGTCTTATAGTGAAGTAATACAGAAAGTGTATGTGCTAAAGCAACTTTAGTCTTATAGTGAAGTAATACAGAAACTGAGCATTAAGAAGATACAATTAAGACTTACTCTTTGTGTTTAGATAATGACATCTCTCTCCTGAGTGTCTACATCATTCTTTGTCTTCTGAGCATTATCATCCTCATGGCAGTAATTTGGTTTTTCAAGCTCCACAGTGATAGGTATGTATGATAGGGTGCTAAGGAAAAATTGTCTAGTGCTAGAAGAAATTTTTAAGTACTGTTTGTGTCTTGAAATCATGTGATTCTGTCAGTGTGTGCTGCTATGAATAATTGAATTAACTGTACCAGATATTTCTATACTGCAGACACTGTGCATTGCACACATCTTCACTGAATAATGCACCTGAGTAAAATATGTATAGGCAGAAGTTGGCAGAGGATCTTTGTTGCATTGCCTGCTAAACTAAAGGGGAGCTCTTCATTCTAATAGGAATTTATAAGAGCAAAGTCGTTCTTCAGATACTGTGGCAGTCAGTGTCTGTCTCTCTTGTTTAGAACAGGGCATTGGTTCTGCTGCCTAATAAGTTCTATCAAATGCCAGATGACTGACCAGTGTATGACCAGAAGGGGCAGCAGATTGTATCTGTATTTATGAAGAAGTTCCCTGGGTGAAGCTGGATTCCAGCCCCTTTAGGGTTTCCTATGAAAAACAAAAAAAAAAGTAGTTCCAAGGAAAAACCATAGAAATCATTTGTGCAGTGAAAGACTGAATTAGCACCTGTACTGAAAACCTCAACTAAGTTCCCTCATTTCTCTGTTCCCAAACTGTTTTTCTCCCAAATCTTTTCCTTCAGAGGTGGAGAATTAGTTCAATACAATTTCATTAACCACAAAATGTATATCCTTACAGAGGCCTTTGATTTTAATCTTCTGCTTCCAATTTGTGCTTAAGGTCCCACAAAGATGAGAAAAGACCTCTAAGGGAAGACAGAGTGCTATAATTTCAGGATCAAAAGATCTTCTGCTTTTGTGCTTAAGGTCCCACAAAGACGAGAAAAGACCTCTAAAGGAAGTCAGAGTGCTATAATTTCAGGATCAAAAGTCAAGGAGAGGGAGACTTGAGAAGGCTTCACTCTTGGAGACAGGGAAAAGAAATGTTTCATAAGCTTCTGATCAAAGAAACCAGGCTGTGATCCAGCCAAACATAGGACTGAGGAAGGAATTTTTTTGTGCTTAAGGTCCCACAAAGACGAGAAAAGACCTCTAAAGGAAGTCAGAGTGCTATAATTTCAGGATCAAAAGTCAAGGAGAGGGAGACTTGAGAAGGCTTCACTCTTGGAGACAGGGAAAAGAAATGTTTCATAAGCTTCTGATCAAAGAAACCAGGCTGTGATCCAGCCAAACATAGGACTGAGGAAGGAATTTGCTTCAATACTTGTTTTCTTTTTTACAGACTGTGCCACAAAACCAAACCTCCTGAACCTTCTCCAACACAATCCCCACAGGTAAGGCAAATGATGCAAATTAGACCATCACCAAACCAGTGATCTTCTGATAGCCCTGAAAACATGATCAGTAAGGGGAAAACATTGGATTTTTACTCTCTGTTTTCAGCAGGGACTACTGTTGTCTTTGCTCTTAGCTGTGTATAGGACAAAGCAAAACTTAGTTTCACCACAATTTTGTCTTGGAGCAAACACTAGAGGCATGTTCCAACTGCCAACTGTGAACTACTGCCATCCTTTATCTTAGCAAGAAGTTAGCCCCACCATATCACCCTGGTTATATCAGATACACTGACCACAACTGCTGTCCAAACACTACTCAGGAAGGGGAGGCAATAGCATGGATTGGGGAATATTAAGAAAACTATTAGTAAAGACTTGCAGAGTCTTGCCAAACTAAACTACTCCTTGTATTTACAGTTTTTGGTATTGTTTTTCTAGGATGACACAATGGAAGTGGAACCTTATACCACTTACGTGCAGAAGGAAAATGTAATATACAACTCAGTGTCTGATCTGACAATGGGGCAGAGTCATCCACAAGGTCTCTGGCCAGCAACATGAATGATTAAGCAACACTGGAAAAGGAAAGAGACACTTTATAGAAGACTGGTTATAGAAAGAAACTTCTCAGATAATTTCTTCAGTTTTTGGGGCAGCATAGCTCACTAGGTCTGTTCAAACACCTGTGCTTGCTAATGAGTCTGTCTTTTTTTTCTATGTTTTGCCTTCTTCCTTGGGAAAGAAACATGTTTCTTGTTATTCCTCGGGAAAATGAGATTGATCCCATGCCATAATTTTTCCTGGAAAAGGTGTTGTGACCAGTCTTCCCTTTGCTGCTCTTACCTTGCAGATCCTAGTTTTGTCGGTCACTTCTAGTTGTTCCTTTGATATACTTGACACTATGATGCACATATTTGGGAGACCAGAGGATTGTTATGTCCGAACTGAAATGAAACACTCCTCAACCAACAGCCACTTTTTTTCTAAATCACAAATTACTAACATACTGATCCGAGTACTGATCATCACTGAATACCTCAAGTAGCAGAAGATATTGGTAGAGAAGACTCAGTTCTGAAAATGGAAATGAGTGATAGAAGGTCATCCACTGAGAAAGAGACTTCACTAGCATGATTAATTTACTCATTAGGTTCATATTCAGTATTTCCACTAAATGTGTTCCTTCTGTATTTCAGACCATTATTATGATTAGTCTTCCATAAGATTCTCTGAAGATATGGCATTCCTCTCTTTCTTAAGAGTATTAGCATTAAGAAACTGTAGGGTAATTATGTTACTCAAATCCCATAGGGTACTTTTAACAGAAACAGACATAAATATTTCACAAAATAAAAAAGTTCAAATATATCTTCCATGAATGTGCAATAATGTACATAAAGGATAAAATGCCAACTAATTCTAGTCATATTTATTTTAACTACCATGACTGAAGATATTTTCATTCATGTCTAGATGTTTAATTGATATTCTTTTAAAAGTTCTTGCAAGTTCACTTATTTGTATGTAAACTAGCTTATATATCTTAATGTGTCTCATGTTGAGCTTACTTCTTATCACCTTCCCAAAATATCCTTTGGGAATAAGTAAAATCAATTGTCCTCTATATAACAGCACTTTTTGGATTGGTGCCTTTATAGCTAAGGTATGACTGGCCTTACAGTAAGAGTAAAGAAATATATTTGCAAACCTCTGTTGACTATGTCTTCTTTCAGTATTGTAAAAGACTGACTGGGTGCTTGGCCTGATTGTAGCACCAGAAGAACTAGATTTTTCCTTTAGATCATAAAAAATGTCTTTGCCACACATCACTAGAACTTTCTTCTAGGCTAATCTGCCAAGAGCTATGACATAGTGCTTGGAAAACAGACTTCTAAATTGATTGTAGTTCCTAAATGCATGTAAATCAATACAATTGGTTATTTATTCTCACTCTACAGCTATGAAAGAGTCACTTTTGCTCTCTGCATGCAAGCATTGCTTTTCTCCATTTCTGCATGTCATTTTAGAATGGAAGGAATCAAAGCTGAATATCAAGCAACTATAAATAGGTTTTAAAGGAATCTCAGTTTCCAGTGACTTACCGAGGAAGAGATCCAGTTGACTCAGTCATAACCCTATGAAATTCCCCACTTAAAATAGGTGTAATACTGTCCAATGATCTTTCTTCCCACCCAAAACTGGAGTACCATCACTTCTTCAGATTTTTTTCTGTGGACTGGAAAGTGGTCTATGTTCTTCAGTGTTCATAAATGAGGTTCATCCTATGACCCATCAGCTCTTGAAGGTAGATTCTTGCCAGTTTATATGCAGTATATTATATTTACAGAGGTAAATTACCTGCTAACCTGTGGTTTAGCTGTAGGGTTTCATGATCTTTTACAGGCCTATTATATTGGACTAAATCCTGTGAGTTCCAGACCTAGACATTGCTATGTTGCTAACTGATTTTATTCTCTTTGTCCATTGCTTTGTTCCACATTCAGGCCTGCTATGGGCAGAAACCAGGATTTTAGTTTGTGACAGATAAATAATATGAGCCTTATGGGTCTTATGTGTGCACACATCTACAAATACACTCTTTGTCCTTAGCAGTGACCAAGGTCTAGAGCAGAAAGTCTCTTCCTGCACTCCTCTTTCTCTGTCAGGGTACTTGCTACTTCTCTTTGCAGTGTGCTGCAGACATCCTCCACACAAAAGTGATGTGTTGACTGTTTCTTAGCAATCAGGCAAGTCTGCCCTCTAAACTCCCCAGCAAGTTGCAAACTCACAGGAAGAAAGTCAGCAGCTTTTTAGCTCATCCCCTAAAGAAAGATACTGGCTTTCACCACATTTACCAATGCTATTTCTTGCTGCAACATCTAATTTTGGTAAATCTGCATCTCCCACCTTTACTGCTATATTTTTTAATTTGCACACACATTACAGTCTCTTGACAGCTTACAACTGCCATTCACTAATTAGGAATAATCATATTTTATGACTATAGAGAGGCTTGTGCACCAACCTCAGACGCACATCATGTTGGCAGATTCTCTGCTGTTGTGCACCCACAGAGCAGCTGCTCACCTACTCTTTTAGATGGCACAACTAAAAATTGGATGCAGTACAAATCCTGAGACTGAACACACCTTCTGTACATACATCAATTCCTGGACCTCTCTATCCAGAAATTTTTTATGACTATAGAGAGGCTTGTGCACCAACCTCAGACGCACATCATGTTGGCAGATTCTCTGCTGTTGTGCACCCACAGAGCAGCTGCTCACCTACTCTTTTAGATGGCACAACTAAAAATTGGATGCAGTACAAATCCTGAGACTGAACACACCTTCTGTACATACATCAATTCCTGGACCTCTCTATCCAGAAATTTTTTCATGGGAACAAAGTCAAACCCTCCATTACCCATTACAGAAATACGTAAGATTTTGTTACATTGCACATATTAAAAGAAAGGTCATTATATCATCACTTACCTGCTTCAAACAGATTTCCTAATAACAGAATCCATTAAAAGTGGTGTTTCAGATATTAGCCTGTCTCTGCATCCCAACAAGTTTCAGGATTTACAGCTACATTCTCCTACCAGTATCATCTATTCATATTTGTGGTTTACTACTTACAGTCTAGTTTGTGATCCTGCTGTCCATCATAGACCTTCTGGTTCAGTGTGTGACTGCTATGCTGTTCTGCCCATCTTGCAGTTATGAATTAAAATTACTTCCGGAACGTCTATTTTCATCCTACGGACAATGGAAATTTAAGTTTTCACATTTGACCTGTATGATTTTTACATGAGCACTGACACAGCTACCTGCCTCTAGATGCAGCATGAGCTTCTGCATACAAATCTAAAGAATGACTGTATTTTCTTATACAAATCTGGAGAATGAGTGTATTGACAAGGGAATGCTAAAGGTTTTTTTAAAAAAAACCCACAATTTATTAAAGGATGTTTTAAAAATCTAAAATCTTCATAAGCAGAGTTAAAACTGATTCATATTTAACTGGTAG